>NW_019268521.1:2673955-2719812 GCF_002738365.1 Cucurbita moschata
TTTTTTTTTTTTTTTTTTTTTTTTTTACAATATCTATGTTTGTTGGTTATTCCATAGTTTTCGTTTTATTGAATGGTCGTGTTTCGTTGACTTTTGAGTGAAGTCCATTAATTGTGAGAAAGGCATATATATAGATGAAACTACGAAGAACAGAGCATCCAAATCCATGAACAAACTAACTGAAATTAAAGGCAATACAGAAACCACAAAGCTTTCCCATCTTCATTCCAAGTACGTCTCCATCACGTCCGAGTACATACCCGCCTGCTCCGACGAGTTTCGGTATTCGACCGATTGATGTGGATGATGGTCGAGGGAAGTTGAAGACGACGACGAAGCCATTCTTGCAGGCAAGGTAAAGCTTCTCTTGAACTTGTTTTCCATCTTCCTACTATTCTCAGATTGGCTATCTAGGCTCAAGAACTCGTTCGAGTTACCTCCGTTCGGGTGTTGAGTTTGATCAGGTTTGGTTCCTAAGCTCTCTGGGTTGAATAGAAGCTTGGCGTCATCGGCACGTCCAGTGAGGGCATTGAACAAAGACAACCCATTTGGCCATTTGATATCATTGTCGTGATCACCCATCACGTCTTCCATTCGAGCTTCGGACGAATGCGGTAACAGAAACATGTGTGTCTCGTCTTTCGACTGCGGGAAACCGAGCCTATTGGAGGCGTGGAAGTTGGGTGAAGGAAGGAGGGATGTTGGAGGAGATGGGATTGGCCTTTGTGCCCAATTGAGGAGGCTGGGAGGTGGGTGAATGGGTATGGAAGGTTGCTTGGAAGCCATTGGAGAAGAGGATGAGTTTCTATTTGAAGAAAAGAGTTGAGTCAAATAATAACCAGATTGGTACCCAAGTGATTCAAAAGTATGCCTCATTCTCAGCACAAAATGCAGATCTTCGGGTATCTGAATTCAAATATAAACAATCAATTTTCCTCGAGGATTGGTATCTAATATAAGCTCAACGCTATCTCATACGTGCACGAACGGATATCAACACGATATCTGAATGCAAATATAAACTCAATTTTGCTCAAGAATTGGCATGAACTCATATCTAGTCTAAGCTCAACACTATCTCATACATTCACGAATGGATATTAACACGATATTTGAATACAAATATAACCAATCAATTTTCCTCGAGGATTAGCATGAACTCATATCTAGTCTAAGCTCGAGGCTATCTCATACGTGCACGAACGGATATTAACACGATATTTGAATACAAATATAAACAATCAATTTTCCTCGAGGATTGGCATGAACTCATATCTAATCTAAGCTCAACGCTATCTATCCATGCACGAATGGATATTAACACGATGAACAACGGTTCGGAGACAACAACCAAACAATAAAAGGCATGGAGGAAATAAGGGAAAAGGAACTAACAATCTTGCAGGAACCAAGTTGAAGGAGGCCATGTCCAGCTTGAATAACAGCAATGGTCTGATTCAAACAGAGCAAAATAATCAAAAGGGAAAACAAGAACAGGTAAAACACCATTAAGATTAGCCAAGAACTCACCTGAATTCCTGAATCAAACTGATCAGTCCACTCAGGAGGAAGCTGCAAGATATCAATCAAGGAAAACAAAGACAAACCCATCAACGTTTTGATATCAATGATGAAGAACAAATCAAAATGGATATCAAAAACTCATAACAAACAAGCTTTGTGCTATCTTCTTTTGTCCATACAGCATCAAATGAACTTTGCCAGTAATTTGAAATGTTTGGCTCGCATTCTGTGGGTTCTTTGAACACCCATTTATGGCACTTATCTGATGCAACTTTCCCCATCAGCCTGTTCGAATCAATCCAATCAGAAAACAAGAACATGAACACAAAAAGCCTATAGAGAGATGAAAACAAAGCAAAAACAAACACCTACCCAGTACCCACCCTTCTCCATAATTATATAGCTGAATCGACATCTTGCTGAAGGCTTTTCTAACAGGATCATCCCCATCAATCTCCTCCAAGCACTCTGAAACTCTCCCTCGGCAAAACCCATCTTCCCACATTAGCATCCTTCACAAAATTCAGTGCAAACTTCCCCTCAATTCATTGAGTAATGAACAAAAATAACATAAGGGTTAGTGGTTAGAACTTACAAGCTGCCATTGTCGTCCCCAACTTTGCATCCATTCCCTCCTCTGATTCTTCTGTGGAGATTTGAAAAGAACCCATTACACAAAAATGGCTCATAAACGAGAAATGAAAAGAACCCATTACAGAAAATGACTCAAAAACAAGAAATGAAAAGACCCCATTACAGAAAAATGGCTCAAAAACAAGAAATGAAAGGAACCCATTACAGAAAAATGGATCAAAAACAAGAAATGGGGAAGGGAAAAGAGAAGGGAAGGAACATACGGACGAGGGCGGATTGTCCAGAAAACAGAGTAAGTCCAGTCTGAATTGAGGCAGACGGTTCTAAGGGCCTCGTGAAGGGCCATCATCCCAACAGCTTCTTTGCTCCTGTCTGAAGCTCCTGACCCCACCATCTCTGGCCCTTCCTTCTTTCTCTTTTACCTTTCTTTCGCTTACAAATTACACTCAACTACACCCCTCTGGGTTTTGGGGTTGTTGAGAGGTTCCCCGGCGTTGTTTTCGCCGCACAAAAACTAGACAGCTCGTTCTTCATTCATTGATGTCGAGTTTTGAGGTCTTCTTCTTCCTTCTTCTCTCCTTTTGTTTGTCCCAAATAAGCAGGTTTTGTAAGCTCTAGCAGACAAGGGAGTGGAGAGGTGGGGGGAAAAAAACAAAGAACAGAAGAGAAAGAATGGAAAAGGGATTTGGGTTGGTCCTTGTATGAATGTAACTAAACTATGTAAAATAGTAGTGGGGCAGCTTTTTCCTCTTTTGAAGCACACCTCACTCCCTCTCTCGAAACCATTTTAGAGATTGTTGTGAATTGTGGCGAGGAAGAAAGGTGGAAACTCCTTCTTTCTTTCTTTATTAGATGAACACGACTCTATATAATTGCATGATATTGTTTATTTTGAGTGTTTCTTTGATTATAAATCTATGAATGTTCACTAAATTAGTCGATGTGGGACTTTCATCCAAAACCTCTCCCGAACAAAATATGCCTCTCTTTAATCGAGGCTCGACTCCTTTTCTTTTAAAGTTTTAGTCCTTTTTTATTATGAATTCAACATTTGAGAATTCTATTGACATGATTAAGTTTAGGGCATAGCTCTGATATTATGTTAGATGAACACGACTCTCCACAATGATATAATATTGTCCAGTTTGAGCATAAGCTCTCATGCATTTGCTTTAAGCTTCCCAAAAGGTCTCGTACCAATGGGGATAATATTATTTGATTATAGACCCATGATCGTTTCCTAAATTAGCAGACGTGGAACTTTTGTCCAACACTCTTTAGTGAAAAAAAAAATTAATTTTTACCACAATTACGGGATCAATTGTAAAATATCATATTAGTCGAGGAGGGGAACGAAAAATTCTTTATAAGATTGTGGAAACCTCCCTCTAACAAACACGTTTGGAAAATTTTGAGAAAAAACTCAATATGACAAAATCTGTTAGTGATGGGTTTGAGTTATTACATCATAATCGTCTTCCACCTCTCTTCTTATCTCGTCTCTTATCAAAATGGGTCGATAGCGTTTTTCGAGTATCAATAGATAAATATTAATTTTATATGACATTTTCGAGTAACAACAAGAAATAGATATTAAGATAATTGTGATTCTTACCCTAACGTAAAATTAAGAGAATACAAACTAAAATATGTTATCTCATTAAAAAATAAATTTGTTATCATATTTATAAATTATTATATAGAATAATAAATTTGTAACAATTTTATATTTGTAGTCGCAATATAGCTAATAAAGTTGTATGATTAAATGAAAAATAATTAAATATTTTAAATATCGAACAATGTAGAAATATGTAGATAGAGCAAAGAATTATTTTAATATAATTACAATTTCCAATCACCGTCTTAATAAAATTAGTTTTATTTTTTAATAACAATAATACAAAACCCAAAAATAAATAAATAAATAATTAATTAAAAAAGGGATTTAGCACACAGAATCTTTGCAGTCAAAAGGCAAAGGGTGGGATTCTCAAACTCTGAAATTCATTCATTTTTTTATTTAATCATTTTTTAAGAAATTATTATCTTATTCTTATTATGTCAGGTTTTATCTTATTAATTAATTATGTCAGGTTTTATCTTTTATTTTTCCTTTAATTTGTACGAATCCACAGGGGTAATTATGTCATATTCGTACGGACTTTCATTATTCAAGTACTCCACTCTCCCCATCATTCTCTTTAATTTCTCGTAACTAGTCTGAAATCCCCATTATACCCTTCAAATTCGTAGTTCAATATGTTTTACAATTATTTTTTATTTTGCTAATTTTAACCTATGCTTTTGTAACACGATAAATATATTAATTAGTAAGTATATTATAAGACGTGACAAATTAAAATTCATTAATTAGATAATATGAATATGATTAAGAGAGAAAGCTGTGGGGGCAATATGGTAATTTTGTTCCAAGGGGAGAGTTTGGGTGCGTTTATCAAAAAAGAAAAGTGGGTAAAGTTGGCAGAAAAGACATTAGGGGTAAATTATTACTGAAAAACTTAATTAATTAATAAATTAATGGTTGGGGAAAAACTGTATCACGTGCGCACGTGCCATGGCAGTGAGTCGGTGCATCGTTTGTAGTAAAGAAAAGTTTAAGCGCACGAATTGCGGTGCAATGCGTCTGCTACTTACGACCACTCGCTCCCTCGCTCCACGCGCTCACACGTGGACATACTTTTATTATCGTTAATAATTAATACAATATAGAAAATAGAGATTGGGCTGGGCCTGTGCATTGACCGGCCCATGGCCCATTTCCTCTCAGAAAAAGACAAAAACAGGGGACCGTATTTCTTGTGGGTCCCACGTACAAAATGAAACCCTCTACTTAATTAATTTGATAAATTCTTAATTATAACGTTAATCCTTTTATTATTATTATTATTATTATCGCGACCAAATTAAGATAATTTTTTAAAAATTTAAATTCAAAAATAAAAGAATTTTAAATGAGAAGTGACAAAATTTATTTAAATTATACCGAAAATGAATTTAATGGGCCTATTAAGCCCAATGATACTCTTAATGGCCCAAATCGATTTTCGAATTGGGCTGCTTTTGAGTCTTCTAAGCCGTAGCAATAATTGCAGTAGAAATTGTTTATTAAAATAATAATTAATAATAATAAACATTATGGTTTTATTTTTCAAGAAATATAATTTCAAATATTAAAACTCTAATTTACCTGTATCATAAATTGTAATTTTAAAAACGTTCTTCAAATAATTTTTTTTTAAAAATAAATTATTGTATTAAAAAAATAAGTAGAATGTAATATAGTCTAGTGGTCTTTAGTTTCAATATAGTCTAGTGGTTCGAGGGGTTTATTATAGTCTAGTGGTCTTTAGTTTCAATATAGTCGTGGTTCGAGGGGTTTAATATATTTTTTTTTATTCGTTAAAGTTCGTCGATCTTATACTAATAGATAAATATCTTATCCATTAAGTTACGCTTGTTGATAGTCCTTAAATTGAATATCGCTATAGGAAACATCTTTTGTTCACCTACGGGTTAATCTCTCTCAGCCAGTTCAGGTGAAAGGAAAGGGTGATCAAGGGTACCCAGACGTCGATATCTCTTATCTATGGCAGGAGGTTTCTTTCGTCTCGACGAGTGTGTTGTAGGAGAGGGAATACCTATGACTCTGAATCGATAGGATGAGCATTCTAAGTAGTCGTAGGCGAAAGAGACCAGGGCGACAATGCTTCTGGAGTTCAAGAGTATACAACACACTCATTGGCATTAGGACCTCCCATTTCCTTTGACCAACGGGTCCTCGAACCAAGCGGTCTAGCCTCCACCTACATTCACCCTCTGTCGGGTGGAAATAGTTGTTGGAACTGGTTTTCCAATTCCATCCCGAATCTACTCAACCCTAGGCTACATATAATTAGCATAGCTAGCTAAGTAAGTGTAACAACCCAAGTCCACTGCTAGCAGATATTGTCCTCTTTGGATTTTCATTTGTAGACTAGTAAATGGTATTAGAGTCAGACGCTGGATAGTATGTTAGCGAGGACGCTGAACTCCGAAGGGGGTGGACACCGGGCAGTGTGCCAATAAGAGACACATGGCCAGAAGAGGAGTGGATTATGAGATCCCACATCAGTTGGAGAGGAGGAACGAATCATTTTTTATTTATAAGAGTGTGGAATCCTCTCCCTAGCAGACCGATTTTAAAAACTTCGAGGGAAAATTTAGAAGTAGTGAGCTTGAGCCGTTACAAAACAAACTGTCATTTAAATATATGATGTATCGTGTACTTATATGCGAGTGTCGGCATATAAGAATAATAAAGTAACGGTATAATCCAATGTATTATAAAAATCAATTGAAGCATATAAAACTATATATTAATTTAAATTAAAGCAAACCAACGAGTACATAATATACGGATGTTTAATGAATGATCCCATCATGCAATCAAGTCAAAATCATAATATTAAATCAAAATTTATAAAAACATAAACATGAAATTAAAAATTTAAAAAAAAAAAAAAAACTATTCATGAAACGGTGAGTTTTACTCTGATAATCCCATCCATGTTTTTTTTCAATTTCATTTACGTACAATTTTTTCCTGTAGAATTATTGCGAAGTGCGATAAAGAGAGAGGGAAGAAAATGAAGAGCGAAGGGTAGTTCCATTGAATCCAACAAAATTTCTCTTTGATTGCGAAGAGGAAGAGATCCATGGTGTTCTTGCTCAGAAGAAATCAGTTCCTTGTGATATTGTTTTGAATCGCATTCTTGGGTAAGTCTCTGAATCTCAATCCGTGAACAAATGGATATTGCAATTGAATTTCTTAAATTGGAGGCCTCATTTCGAAGCCACTCCTCTGTTGTTGGTTATCTTTCGATGTTGACTTTATTTTGCTCGGTGTTTCTCGTTATGTTGGCCTGTCGCCATTGCGTATCTTAGCTCCTCCAACCCGTCGTATGTTTTGTTGAGACCCACTTGCTTTACTTCGGGTTCAAGGGCTGCTGCGCATTATCTTATGCTAATGTCAATTGTTCTTTTCGTGAATCTGGATTCTGTTTCGTTGTCAAATTCATGGGTTTGGTTGGTGTGGATAATTTTGTTTTTTCTTTGGTGTTCTTCAAATGCTATTCCAGATTTGATATTCGAGGTTACAGTTGGGATTGGTGAAGACAAACTTTGGTCGTGAATTTGAGGTTGGTTGTTGGATTTTTCTTAAGAAAATGAAGGAAATCTGGAGATGAGATGGTTCAGCTGGTCTTAAACCGTGGTTTAGTTTGGCAATATAGCGTGTGCAAAGTGGGTGAAAGGTGAAAAAGGTTGCTAGCACAAAATGGCTGATGTGGCGAGTATAGCAGAGGCAGTGGCAGCAAGGTTTAGTTCTTTGGAGCTCATTGGAAGAGGATCTTTTGGTGATGTCTACAAGGGGTAAGCTTCAATTCTGGTACTATTGAATTGATTCAGTTCGTTGAAATTTGTTCTAGTGTGATCTTTGCTCTAGTGTGATTTAGTTAAGTATACACTTCTATGCTATATCACTAAGAAATGTGGATACGCACACGACTCATATATCAGGCGACACATCATTTTTTATAAAACTAGAACCAGGACAAGGCAAGGAAACATTTATTAAAAACATACCTTTGAAAAGATATAGAATTATTATACAAGAAGGAAGTTTGAGCTCAATAAGCTTATGCATAGATACGCATAAAACATATGTGCTCTATGCGTTCCGCTCTCCAAATATATAATTTTTGTCCGATATTTATGCTTAACAAGTGTTGAACTTAGATTCACTCTTTATAGTTGGTGTCACGCATACTCTATTGTGCTAAAAGAATATTTGATGTGTTCAACAAGCATTGGAGTGCATTATTCCCCAGATTTTAGGGTCTATCCTTCTCAGCTGCATCATTTTTACTTTAGTTTCAATTAAAGTTGAAGAAAATATTTTTTTACTAAAAAGTTCAGTTATCCTTTCTGTAACCTAAGGTGCCGGTCTTGGGTCCTTCATTTTTTTTGGGGTGGGGATTGGGTGGGGAGTGAGTTACCATGCTGTTTCTTCTATATCAATCAGAAAAATGGACTGGAACTGCTCGTTGATCTAGTTTCCTGATGCCTTTTTGCATTTGTAGGTTTGACAAGGAGCTTAACAAAGAAGTTGCTATCAAAGTTATTGATTTGGAAGAATCGTAAGTACAGAGGTTGCTCTATATTTATCACTGACGTTCATGATGAAACTCATATTTAGAGCTCTTGTGTTAACAATGAAGAACGTGATGAGCTACCTTAGTTTTTGTTCGACTAAAAAAAAATAATATAATCATTAAAATGGTAGTGTGGCACAAACTTTTACCGCATTCTTTGCTACATTGGTGAGGTTATTATTAAATAACAGTTTACTAATGTGAAATGAGGAATGGTATGATCCTCATTTATTTAGCTTTTAGTTTTGGGATGACTTTATTTATCTTGTTATTTGCTTTTCCAGTTGGTTAGTGTTGCATCATTACATTACAGCTTTCCAATTTTGCTTTCTACGTACTTGACAGTTTGTGTGTGTTATAATCATATTATGATTATTTATACTACTGACAACAAATTATTGGTCACTGCAAGCTCAGCAATGATATGATTATACCTTTTAGCCTCCTCAAAGGATTTGCAACGATTATGTCCTTTTTAAGGGTACTTGAAATTACAAAATACGAGCAATCCTTAAGCCAGAAGGAATTAGAAAAAGATCTTCGTACTGCCAAAAGAATATTAAGACTGTAGTTGGAGAAGGTTGCGTTTACACCAATAGCTACCAAAGGATGGAGTTCAGAAAAGTGTTAAATGATTGAAAATATGGTTGAAATTAGTTCTTGTAGATGAAGCTTTCTAGGAATTGTTAATAATGTCATGGGTGACTTTATTGGCTATAAAATATTTTCGCGTTGTTAATTTTACATTATCTTGCATGTGTAACACTTTTACTGGATAATAGACGTGTAGCCTACTGAAGTGCTGTGTTTTTTACTTGTTTTATCTTTGAACTGGGGTTCCTTATGCATTGGAGGATGGGATGATTCTTCTTCCACCACCTCCATTTTACTTCTTTTTCTCAAGCAGATGTAAATTTTTTGGAAACGGAACAATTTCATTTATCGTATGAAATTACATATTACAAAAAAGGGGGGAAATCCCAGAGGAACAACTGTACAAAAGACCTCTCCAATTTGAAAGGAGGGAAGAAAAGCTATAGTGATGGAAAAGGGGAGAGATTCTATACCAAGATACAGCCATATTGACTATAGCATCAAAAAATCTATGAAAGGAGGCTTCTTATCTTGAAAGAATTTTCTATTTCTTTATCGGCACACATTTCAGCAAAAGGCTCTGATGAAGTTCTCCCAAAGAGTCTTCTTTTCCTTTTTGAAATGATGCCTTCCTAGAGTGTAGTTGAAAAGCATTCTAGTAATGGATTGCCCTTTTCAATATTACTCGTGTATTTGGTTCTATCCTGTCAATGTTTTGTGGACTTTCTTTTCTGTGATATGACTGAGCTTGTTTTTGGATGATCTTCTGCAGTGAGGATGAAATTGAGGATATTCAACAGGTATAAATTCACTGGCGAGTAAATTGAATTAGTTGAATGCTAAGGTGCTAATCTACCTCAGTTTTGTGCCAGGAAATTTCTGTTTTGTCACAATGTCGATCGCCCTACATTACTGAGTACTATGGTTCTTATCTCCACCAGACAAAATTATGGATAATAATGGAATATATGGCTGGTGGCTCCGTTGCAGATCTGGTAAGTCTGTATTCTGCTTCTTGCTCCACACCTAACAGATCATAAACAATACGAGAACATGGGGGTTAGTCAACTGGGGAATTTACAGTTCTACCCCTTATAGCATGCATACTAACTATAGGGGGACTCACAAAACTACTTCTGTTTTAAGTATCTGAATCATGTCCACTAATGACAGGATTGATAACTCTGTTAATACCAGAGTTGGTTTAATATTTTCCTTCTCGAGTTCAAATTTCTAACGTAACTGACATATACTTCTCTTTCTCTAATGTGCCAGAAATCCCTAATATTTAATGATAATTCATGTGCGATCAACTTTTAAAGCAAGTTGAAGGATATGCTGGTTGTTTTTGGGAGAAGTAAAAAAGAAGTTTTATTCTCTGGTTTGATCTTATGGAATATGAATTAGACATACTTAGATTAGGCTGAGTTTAAGGGACTTTGTAGATTCTGTCCAACTAAAATACCCTATATCTAGATGGAATGTTGGGGCTAGATTTATTTGGGTTAAGCATTTATTTACTCATTGAACGAAATAAAATTCAAACAAATATGTGCCTAGGTCATTTTACTGCAAGTAAAGCCAATATCTTTGTAATTAATAATAAGTTCAGGTTAATTTGGTTTAACCCAAATTAATCTTGGAATTATCCATGGACCAAATAAATTCTTAATATTTCAATTTATTTGATCCCCACCCAATCTGCAGAATTTTGGTTGAGTTGACATAATCATTTGGGTCATTAGCGTTTTTTAGAAAAAGTCCATGCTCATCCCAAGGCCCAAACTTTGGAGACATCAATGGTTTTCTTTATTAAACTCACCCAAAGATTCAAACATGCGACCTCTGGGTAGGTGCTACTCATAGACCACGAGCTTTGGCTGACAGGGCTGCTCCTTGGGGCTTGGGTCATTAGGTTTTTTTAACACCACTAAAAAACTATGGTAGGTGAGAAATTCTTCATGGCATGGTTGATGCTTCTATATAATTACAATACGTCAAATTTCTCTTGGAAACTCTAGTAAGAGTGTTGAAGAAATTTCTATACAGTGAACTAGGCAGTTTATTTGGTTCCTCTCTTGTCAATATAGTTATGTCTGTATTTGATTTTTAATTCACTATGCCATGTATTTATTGCAACAACTTCAAATATTTTGGTTTTCTTATAAAACTTGCAACAAACTATGGTTCTGCAGCTGCAGTCTGGGCCACCTCTTGATGAAATGTCAATTGCATGCATTCTACGGGATTTGCTGCATGCAATTGATTATTTGCACAGTGAAGGAAAAATTCACAGGGACATTAAAGGTTTTCTTTCTCCTTCACAATTCAATGACTTTGTAAAAGTTAACTTCTTATCAACCATGGGATGGTGATAAAGTCCACTCCTAGCTCTCCTACCTCCCCTGCAAGGGGAAAATGGAAAAGAAAAATAAGCGGAGTTTAAAGAGTTCTACGTTAGTCTAATTAATGAAAGATTTTAATTTTACTTTGCAGCGGCAAACATTTTACTGAGTGAAAATGGTGATGTTAAGGTATGATTTTTCACGATCAAAATTTTTTGTATGGCCTTGGTTTAACTGTTAAGGATTTGCTGGGCTTTGCTTTAAAAGGCTAAACGTTTAATCCCTACAGGTTGCAGATTTTGGTGTTTCTGCCCAATTAACAAGGACAATATCAAGGAGAAAGGTAGAGTATTATGTGAAATATTGGATTTTGTTCATTATGATTCTGTTCTTTTCGCCACGTTATTGGAGTTTTGTAATTTTGCCCAATTAGACTTTTTAACACCCTTGGTTGGTTGGTTGGTTGTCGGGAGAAGTTTAGCTCCTTCGGCTCCTGCTGTATCCTTCCTTTGTTAGATCCATAAATTATTTTCTTATAATCATTTTCAAAAGTACATGACAGTTTTTGGTAAATACTTTCTGTTTGTAAAATTTTACTTGTTAACACTTGCTTTCTTGTTTGTTTTCAATGTGTAAACTTTTGCTGAATTGTTATTATTCTGGAGGGATTTTTTTTCTTTACCCATCATCTAATGCTATTGGAAAGGATCTTCTGAATTTTATGTGTTACCTACCTATCACTGATTTGTTGACCACAGACATTTGTAGGAACTCCATTCTGGATGGCGCCAGAGGTAATTCAGAATTCTGACGGATACAATGAGAAGGTATTTACGTGGTACCATCTTTTGGCATTTTGATGGTTTTGATTGGTTCTAAGATATCCACACTTCTCAATACTTGAAGCTGCATTCACTATGTTTCTAATTCTCATATCTAGAGCACTCATGCAATCCCATCACATTTTACTTGATGCAGGCTGACATCTGGTCCCTAGGAATCACTGCTATTGAAATGGCAAAAGGGGAGCCTCCACTTTCTGATCTTCATCCCATGAGAGTTCTTTTTATCATACCTCGAGAAAGTCCACCTCAGGTTCACTTTATAACCCTGTACTCGGCACTTTTCATGACAATGAAATATGAAATGGTGCATTGTCATTTTTCATGACATATTAGCTTTTATGTGTGACAGTTGGATGAACATTTTTCTCGACCTATGAAAGAATTAGTGTCACTTTGTCTGAAGAAAATACCTGCTGAGGTAAAACATTGTTCTCCTGTGCACTGGTTCTGTGTTTTAGTTGAATTCTTTTTAATCTGTGGAATATATATTTATCAAATATGTTGTTTAAGTTCAAATGATTATGAACCACAAATTAGTGTTTCTGTGAAACTGAAAACTGAGCATTAATAATACAGTGTGCATCGTATAGTGGTTTTTTTAGGTACTTATTTGATAG
This sequence comes from Cucurbita moschata, assembly GCF_002738365.1. NCBI lineage: Eukaryota > Viridiplantae > Streptophyta > Magnoliopsida > Cucurbitales > Cucurbitaceae > Cucurbita > Cucurbita moschata. The sequence goes on from NW_019268521.1 coordinate 2,686,690, forward strand.
GACAATGTATTGCAATTGGTTGATCATGGTAGGGATTCACAGGATTTTGTTTTTGTTTATCTTTTTTCAAGAGTCATTATAAGAAATTAGGAGCTACTTAAAGGTGAGCACCTGGAGTTTGTTAAAACGCATGTAAAGTTGGGGCATGCTTACATTATTTTTAAGGTTCGCAGAATTTATATTGATCATTTCATTTCCTGGCAATTCATCTTTTATCTGTTCTATCTAAAGTACATGCTCTTCCTTCTATTTATGTGATTTTTTTTTATTTTTTTATTTTTTTGTAATTGCCTCTGGTTCAAACTTGACGCAAGCATTCAAATTGTTCATGTTTCCTGCCTTTTGAATTTACGATTTTTATGATGTGCGGATATATCTCTTTTTGTTTGTGAATCAGTTTTATGCATCTTTTGCTCTTTTAATTTCAGAGACCTAGTGCCAAAGAGCTTCTGAAGCATCGATTCATTAAGAATGCCAGGAAGAGTCCTAGGCTTCTGGAGAGAATAAGGTTTGTCAGGATACTTGAATTTCTATTACTTTTATATGGTAGTTTTATGATCTTTGTGTTGTCATATTATTATTCTTTTTCTCTTTCATCACTATGATTACTCTTTCTCAGTTCATAGGCACGGATATGGATTTTGGTCTTCCTTTTGACTTTGTACTCCATAATTTCCTAATTTATTGGCCATAGTTCCTACATTTATGTGTTAATGCACCTGAAGAATCAGGAAAAGCCGAATAGTATAAGGATGTCTTTGTATAAGGTGATTTATCAGTGATCTTATTTGTTGATATTGATAGAGAACGTCCGAAGTACCAAATAAAGGACGATGAAGAATCACCAACAAATGGTCCTAGAACTATAGGTGAATCATCAGACACTGTGAAAGTTTCAAGAAATTTAAGAGAGGAAACTGTTCGTGCCAGGTGGGTAAAACCAAAGATCAAAGTTTCCTGTAGCAAAAAGCACCGAACGTTGTTAATGCTAAACGACCTATTACTCATTGAGCTATTGAGTTCTGACTACTTAAAATTGCAGCAACCAGAGTAAAGCTCCGAAGAATGCTGGATGGGACTTTAGTATTGGGGGTCCACATAGTACAGGTACTGTTCGAAGTTTAGTAAAACCACCTCAAATTAGGGAACGAAAACCAGAAATTCCTTATGGTCAGGCTGCACCTAGTAGAGCTGCAGAGAGTGGTCACTGGCAAGCTGCATCTGGAAATGCACCACGCGACATAGCAAAAAATGCTAAAGATTCATTCAATATGGGGGATGATAGTGAAGATGTAAATTCTCCTCACTCCATTTCTCTTAGCTACAAATGCTTTTACAATCACATTTGCTTGTTTGTCAATCAACTAGATTATTAGAATTAGCCTGCTTGACAACAATACTTATGACTTCAAGGACTTTCACTTGTCCCAGAAGTTTACAAATTAGTGCATTATAAGGATTTGACTTCAATGATATCTCCTTTATAATAAGAAGAATTGAGCAAAAAGCTTGACAATGAATATAATCATCTGTGCAATTGTAGGCTTACGAAGTAAATTTGGCTGCAATAACAAGGCTTCATGGACTTTCACTTGTTCCAGAAGTTCTAATTATCCTTGCTATTGCAGCCAAGTTTAGTACGGAAACCTGCCAAAAGAGTAAATAATCGCAACGGCATGATTGAATATTATGGCTGTTTATTTATCTATTTACGACAGCCCGAAAATTGGTTGTGGATAATGTTAACTTATACTTCTTTTTTTCTCTTCTTTTTTTCTTCAATGGGCAATGTCCAGGAAGAGTTATCTGTAAGCGGTTCAGGAACCATTGTGGTCCGGTCTCCCAGAGGACCTCAAGCATCTACTCAATTTCATAATGAAAGCAATCCGGTAGAATTATCTTAAATATAGCGATGCTCTTGATTGTTTTGAGCTTTTCTATGCTTATTTGTTTATGAAATCAATGATGCGATGCAGTCTGGAAGCATACAGGCATATTTTGAGGACACATCTTATGGTGGTACTGTTGTTATGCGTGGTCAACGGGATGGTTCTGAGTCTCCTCGGACTCCAAAATCCAGATTTGGAATTCAAGAAAGGAATTCAAGTTTGCCTCCTGAAGATAGTGCATCAAACCTCGCGGAGGTTGGTTGCTTTTAAGTCTTCTGATTCATGTTCTTATCATGATTCAAGTAGCAGTTACTATTGGTTTTATTATATTGCTACTTATTTTAAAGTCAAGTCGGGAACATGCATCTTTTAGACTGCCATGAGTATTCTTTTAGTTCTTTTGTTGAAGTTTTAAGATACATATATTTTGGATTGCAGTCCTCACTCATTTTATTTAGCATTTTTGTTTTATAATAGAATTTAAATTTATTTCCTACAATATAATAATTCGTTTGTTCCTACTACCGCAAATCAAAATATGCTCTAGTGCTGTGCAATTACTGGGCATGTTCACTGTGATGATTGTAGGCAAAGGCTGCAATGCAAGCAGGATTGAAGAAATCTAATGTAAGGGATAGACCAGCTCTCACTAAACGCAACGACAGGCAGGAAAGTAGGAAAACAGAGCAAACAGTGAGTAGCTCTGACTCTTCAAGGTACATCTTAGTAATTGCCAGAATAAATTTTTCTCCACAGAATGTCGGACTGCTGCCTGATATCGATAATTTCTCCAGGCATTCTCGTGAATTCTTTGATGCACCAAAAGCATTGGCAAAACCATCTCTACCGATTGACGATGAAGAAAGTAGAAAAGTAGTGTCGTCTTCTGCACCATTATCAGTTTTGTTTATGTCATCCTTGAAAGAGGTACGTTTAAAGCCGATTTCAGTTTGTAAGTCCAGTGATCTAATAATTTGTCTGCATTAAAGGTACCTTCTACAGCTGCATGGTACTTTTGTGAAGTGTTTCCATCTTGTTATGCTCTCTCGGTCTCTGTTTTATCCATTTATATTAGAATGTGGGAATAGCTAAAGCTTACCTTATATTTCTCTCTTTTCTGTTGTTTGACCAATCCTATGTCTACAAAGATTCTATACTCTAAATTAGTTTTACTTCCAACAAAAAGAGAAACACGATGCTTATTGAGAAATTTGTGTCTCGAATCTCTCGAATCTCCCGTCTCAGTCTCATTTTCCTCCTATTTTTATTTATTTTCTCAACAATTGATTATCCCATGTTTTAACAAACTTACTCATTTTACTCTTTACCCCACTAGCTATAACTGACTTCATGACTACGTACTTATCCAACTTGGATTCATTCTCTTCTTTCATCTCCTTATCCATTGGCCTCTCAATATTCTCATCTCCAGATAGGCCTTTCATGATAACCAACGTGCACGATATTTTTCTATTTATTCAATGACGTGTTTTCTTAGTTCATATGTACCAATAGTGCAACCTACTCTACACATTGTCATCTCAGGTAGTTGTAGATGATTCGGAAGGATCGCCTGCCCGTACTGTAATTAATGCTCTTATAAGTATGGAACACCGAAAACCTGGATCATGTGAGGTTCTTGTTACCAAGTTGCTCCAGAAATTGGCCAGGTATGTTTGTTCTTTTACTTTTCTAATTTACTCCCTTAACTCTCAAACTCAAAGAAACATCTCTGCAGTTCCGAGGAATCTTCATTGAAGGATTTACAAGACTTGGCAACTCGCATATTCACCAAGGCAAAGACAGTTCCTGAAGTTACACAAAATGTCACGGATTCTGATAGCAGCAAAAGGCAACCGAACAGGGAACTTCATTCAAATTCTAATTTGAGCTCGCTTGCTAGATTTTTACTCTCCAGGTTTGTTTTAAGATAGTTCAATTTGACTAGGGAATCTTCAGCTCATCCATCATCCATCTCTTTTAGCCTCCTCGTCTATGTTCATGCACTTGTTTATGTATTTAGAATTTCCAGCATAGATAATTCTAGAAACATGACGTGAGATAAAACCTTTGTTTATATCTGTTTAAACAAGTTACAGAAATCTAAGATTTGAAAGTTTTAGGATTAAAACAAAATAAGCATAACGTTAGAAGGATCATTTCTTTTTCTGTAAATTCTTTAAGGGCAGACGTGATGCATTGTTAAGCTAAATTGCATTGGTTTGTTGATCAGATGGCAAGGTCAGGTGTCGAGGGATCTGAGTCCAGCTTAAAAGGGAGAAAACTTGTGTGTATTTGTTTGATATTTTTTATTCTTGACACTGCATTATTTGAGTTGATGTACATACGTCGCTGTAAGAAACGGTGTATTATTTATTAATTGTGATTTTTCCTGATGAAATTTTTGTTTTGCTAGCAGCATTTCTTTGTATACGGGTGCTTGCTATTCATTGCATTCACATTTGTTATATTATTATAATCTGAGATTGATAAATAGTTGCGTTTGAAATGCTGTGAACAGCGGAGGTTTGAACAATTTGTGGATCGTACTTCTTTTTGAGTTCTGAGATCAAACTATCGTTCTTTAGTATGAAAAGTTATGTCATATCTATTACAGAATGCTCGAACTCGTTTGTAGATGTAACTTGAATGTCGAAACATATTTGCACATCAATGGTGTTGATGCTACTACTATTTTCATTAGCTTTAGGTGAATTTATGAGTGAAGAACAAAGAACTTTGGGATGTAATTTACATATCTATAAATATGCACACCAAATTATTTTTAATTTTTTAAAATGTAGAGTGGGATGAAATTTAGTCTTTGAATGTAATTATTGAGGAAAAGTACTTGGGAAAATCCAGATAAAGCAAATTATCATATTTCAACCGACTCTTGAAATCGTACTTCATACTTCATACGTTGTCTAGTGTCAATGGTTGTACGAAGAGAATGATGAATACCATTTTTGAAATTTTCCTAGGCATGAGCCCCATCAGTGTTGATACTGACTCTAATAATTCATGAGTTGAGTTGCATGCAAAGAACATTCAAATAAGATTAATCCTTATGTTGTGAGATGTTTGACAAGAAACTTGTTCTTTATATCAAGAACATTGCACGACAATCTAAGTCGATGTTCAGTAAACTATTATACTTCTTGCATGCAGTATCCGAGTCGTGCCCATTTAAAAAATATGGAGGAGGTATGTATCCTCTCGCTCGCTGATGCAGATCTAGGAAGCTCAGTCATCCCCCGCAGGCCGCAAGCAAAAAGGAGAGAGAGGCATTAATCTTAAATCCGTGTCTAACCTAATACTTACAATTGAAATTGATATCATGTCATTTGATATCATATCAGTTATATGCCTCTAGTTGTCTAGCAGCATCGACATAACCATTCAACTAAAGATTAGAAGACTGCGAAAATCACAAACTTGGTAAGAGTTGCCTTTAAAGTAACGTGAGCTTCTATATGCTTAAATTGTTCAACACTCCCAAAATGCAGCATATTCTTCTGCATCATAGCCCTCTTTAACAAAAGAAGGTGCAGACTATACAATTAACATGCAACCAAGACACAAACTTGAGGTTTTCAATGATATTACATGAAGAATCAGAGCTTTCTCCATCTAAAATCTGATGAACTCTCATTAATACAAAATTTGAGTACAAAATGCTAAATTTGTAGTACAAATCATTAGCTAGAACAAAATTTCATGTAATAATAGTACAACCTACAAACTAACCATACATAAATTCAACAAATAAGTGAATAAACTAACTAAAACATGATTTGGGCTTGGCTTGTAACTTGGGTCTACCCTCTAACACAAGAAGATGAAACCATGTAACTCTTAGGCAATAGGATGGTCAGAGATCCCCATTGCCATAACATGAATTTTACAGCAAAGGACTGCTTTCAAGCAATCAGCATTACCAGCACTTTTCAGGCTTATCATAGAATCAGATGTTGGTACCTTACTTGAACATAATTACGTAGAGGAGTGTATAAATATCGTACCTGTAATGGGCTATTTTCGATTTATGGAAGACGGGGGCCTCGTGAGAGTTAGCTTCCGAAATGCAGCGTGCAAAATCATGCCTGTCGAGATATCAAACGATTAGAACAACTGGTTATGATGAACTTTGTAGCAGAGGCTAGAAATGTTGTGTAGTCACCTGTATATCCAACGCCAAGTGCACAGAAGATTGCCATTTGAAAGTTGGAAAATAAAAGGATGATGACAGTCACTGCAGAACATTATATTTGTTTAAGTATTTGGAAGAAAGAATGGGGTAAAAAAGATTGCTGTGTAATTAACTAACAATAGCAGTTCAAATGATTGTGATCTTGAGCATGGTAATTAACAAGGAATTGATTGATAAATGCATGCAGCGGGATCCAACAAAACAAAGAACCCCAAAGGTTCCAAATAGCAATTTGTAGTACTACCTAAAAATTTTCGAGGATCAAACATGCGAGATCACACATCGGTTGGAGAGGAGCATTCTTTATAAGAGTGTAGAAACCTCTCCCTAACAGAAGTGTTTTAAAAACCTTGAGGAGAAGCCTGAAAGGGAAAGCTCAAAGAGGACAGTATTTACTAGTGATGGGCTTGGGCTGTTACAAATGGGATCAGAGTCATACTCCAAGCGGTATGCTAGCGAGGAAGTTGAGCCCTGAAGGGGAGGTGGACACTCGGCAATGTGCTAGCGAGGACACTAAGTCCCGAGAGGGGGTGGATTGTGAGATCCCACATTGGTTGGAGAGGGGAACGGAGCATTCTTTATAAGGGTGTGGAAACCTCTCCCTAGGAGACGTGTTTTGAAAACCTTGAAGGAAAATCCAAAAGAAAAAGCCCAAAGAGGACAATACCTACTAGCAGTAGGCTTGAACAATTACACTTGCAGTACACACATGACCAAAAACATGGCCTTGGCTCCATTTCAAGAACTCAGGACAACCGAGCCAAAGTTCTCGGTCATCTTGAATCGAGAAAACGATAGCCTTAGAGCTTGTAATCTCAACCAAATAGAACAGACAAAACACTAACCATTCATCAAGCAGCAATGAAAAAGATTAACAACAAATCAAGACTTGTTCAAGGATAAGAATTGGGATGAACATCTCAGTTGTGCAAACAAACACAGTTTTAAATCGTCAATAACTTACCACATTGAGCAATGCGAACCAAACACTGCCAAACAACTGGATATTGGTCCAATCCCCATCTATCACCACAAAATTTAACAATGTCCCAAAGTGCTAAACATGATACTAATCCAAGAAGAGCAAGAGGCATCTGGTACCTGAAATCATCCACTACGGAACATAAACATCAAGAAGAATTTGCTAAAATAAAGGTCGGGAAATTGCCATAAATCTCTTCTCTACCCAACAATTTCTATGTTCATTCCTTCCAAATAAATGGGAAACACAAATAACGAAGGACAGAACGAGATGAACATACAGCGTGCAGACAAAAAAGAGAACAAATAAGGATGCGTAATTGCGAGCATAGCGTTTGGCGTTCTCGTGGACTCTGAGACGAGCTTGAGCCGGCGAGGAAGGAAACGAGTACGATTCAAAAAACCCAACAAATCCGGAAGTCCAGGAGGGTGTCGGGCCGGCAAAATCAGCAGCAGAGAGCTTGGCAAAGGGGTTAAGAGTGAAAACGGAGAGAAGGGTTCCGATACGAGAGAAGAAGGAGATGAAGAAACCTGTGGCTAAAGGAGCGACGGCGATGGGGGTGGGTCTGGTGGGGGCAGTGGCTGCAGTGGCGGAGGAATGGCGGTGGAGGTCGGAGGTGCGTTGATCGAGAATCTCGAGGTAGCCGGAATCGCGAAGCCATGAATCGAAGGCGGCGTCCGGAACGCTGAGGGAGAGTGGATTGGATGAGAAACTCATTCCTGATCACAATAACAAAAAACACGGATTTGGGATCAGTAGAAGAGACAAAAGGGTCATATATAATGGTTGAAGATTGTTGTTTTATTTGGTTGCAGAGCGATGGAGGCGGGTGATGCTTTATCCTCCCTCCCGCCAATCGGTTCCCGGCGGGCCCGGACTCCGGCCAATTGGGTTCTTTTGACCCAAGAAAAACAAATTTGTTCTTTCTTTGTTCAATTAGATTTCAATCCTAGACACCTTGAGATTGAATGTCTCTATATTCTTGAACGATAATGTTAATTTGGTGACTCGTAAACTTGATATGAGCCGGAGCTATTTGAGTCATGTTATTGGTAAAGATAAGTTTTTTTTGTAATAGATTGATCAATTCGATGATGAAACGTGTTGGATGTTGAGGAATATTGAAAGTAGTTTCACATCGACTAATTAAGAAGAAAATCATGAGTTTATAAGTACAACGTCACGAGAGTTTATGTTCAAAGTGATCAGTATCATAATATTGTGGAGAGTTGTGATTTCTAACATTGGATTAGTCACATTCTCAATATTGCTCGATGAAAGCTAGTTGCAACGAGTGTACACCATCCTAGGTGAGACTAAAACAAGATGAGATGCGGGTAGGCTACATTATTACCATGAACCAATAATCGAGTCTATCATCCCAAACTATGAGTATCGGAGTCCAAATCTTCGGTAGACTTTAAATGTTAATAAATAATAAATAATGATGAAAATTTTTAAAAATATATTAAATTAAAGACTAAATTATAGAAAAAGCACTTAAAAACTTTTTTTTTATTATTATTTTTAGTTTAATGATATTTTTTTTTAGAAGGATATCATTGAAAATTTAAAAAATTTAATGAAATTAAGAAAAATAGCGCACATATGTCAAATAGAATGGAAACCAAAACCTCCGGTAGATTAGACTTAACAAGTGAAGCGGAGACGGTGGCCGTTCATCTTTTACCTCCAAAACCAGAGCAGCAAAGAGACCAAATCAATGGCGGTCACCGCCGGAAAATACGTCAAGAACTTTTCCCACTGTTTCGCCTCAGGCATTCGCATTCCCGTATTTCCTTTCTCTCGTGCTATTCCTTCCCCCTTCTCTTCCACCATTCATAAAAGAACACAGCTCCTAACTTCCTCTTCACTTATTACACATTTCTCTTCTTCTTCTTCCTCCCTTTCCTCTTCCGATTACACATCTGAGAAGTATCTATCTGTACGCATCCGGTGCCGGAAAGATATCGTGGTGAGATTCAATTCCGGCTTCGATTTTGTTTGTTTCATTGTGGCCTTTGTGTTTTGGGTGATGAACTAATTGAGGGTATCAGTGTTTTTGTTTTGATTTAATTCTTTTATGAGAATTGAAGCACTTTTAGTTTAGAGAAATTCAACTAGAACTTGGATGGATTAGTCATATTGTAGAACATAATTACTAGAAATGTAGAACGAATGAGGGGCTTGCAGGATTGCTGGAGCAATTAAAGCTTCATCTACTTGATCTAAAGAGGAAACTTTGTGGTATCTTTGTTTTTCTGTTGGGCAGGATTTGCTTTCAGAAGCTCTGCTGAGTTTTGGTGCGAGTTCTACTTGTGTTGATGAAGACGATGTATCTGGTAGCTCTCACGAGGTGGCTTTCCTACCCCTTACTTGATTTGTGATGCTTTACAATCTTCATTACTATCACTGGTTCCATTGCACCTTAGTGACACCTGATTATGAGAAGATTTCTGGACACAGTTCAGTAAATTTGTACTGGATTGCTTGTAATTGATTGAGGCTGCATCTGATAACTTTAATATGCTCTTTAATTCCTTTCCAGACAAACCCATAAAAGTTACCGTCGATGTGAGATCCCACATCGGTTGGAGAGGAGAATGAAACATTCTTTATAAGGATGTGGAAACCTCTCCCTAGCTGATGCGTTTTAAAAATCTTGAGGGAAGCCCGAAAGGGAAAACCCAAACAGGAAATATCTGTTAGCGGTGGGTTTGGGCTGTTACAAATGGTATCAGAGCTAGACATGGGTCGATATGCCAATGAGGAGGCTGAACACCGAAGGGGGTAGACAAAAGGCGGTGTGCCAGCAAGGACGCTAGGCCCTAAAGGGGGTGGATTGAGGGTCCCACATCCCTTGGAGAAGGGAACGAGTGTTAGTGAGGACATTGGCCTCGAAGGGGAGTGGATTTTGAGATCCCACATCGGTTGAGGAGGAGAACAAAACATTCTTTATAAGAGTGTGGAAACCTCTCCCTAGAAAATGTATTTTAAAAACCTTGAGAGGAAACCCGAAAGGGAAAGCCTAAAGAGGACAATATCTGCTAGCGGTGGGCTTGAGCTCTTACAGTCCGGTCCCAACTCTACCCCTTTTCCTATATCCATGTGATGCTGATCAGGATGCTATGTTTGTAGTTAGGAGTGGATATGTAGAAGACATAAATTACTATGGCAGATATAATATGTTGATACTTTGTTCCCGACAGTTAAAATGTAATGACTAATATGCTTTGTGCAGATATATGTTGACACAATATTCCCTGATGGTGAAGATGTAAGTAAATGCATCTCATATGCAGCTGATTCTGTAGGCTTGAAGGACTTACCTTCCTACGAAGTTACAATTGGTGAACAACATGATTGGTTAAAGAAATCCCAGGTTTGTTTTTAACCTGTCTGTTCATTGCTAACACAAGCTCCACATTCCAAATTTATTTACCTCTTAAACACAATTGTTGTCTTGCATTGCAGGAATCATTTCATCCAGTTAAGGTTACTGAGGGACTTTGGATAGTGCCCGAGTGGACAACTCCCCCGGTATAATGATCTGAGCATTCTCTTTTAAGCTTTCTACACTTGTCTATACATATAGTTTGTTTCATGGTTCATATTAGGGGCGGGGAGGGTACATGTAATATCATCTTGTTTAGGATAGAATTTACACATTCCTTTATTTGAACAGGATGTCCATGCGACAAATATTGTTCTACATCCTGGATTGGCATTTGGAACAGGGGAACACCCAACTACGAAGTTGTGTCTACTACTGCTCCACAGCTTAGTGAAAGGAGGGGAATATTTCTTGGACTATGGCACAGGATCTGGCGTTCTTGCAATTGCATCACTCAAGGTACAATGTCCAAAATGTTTCCACTAAGCTCATACCAATACCATATGTGCTCTTCATGATTGTTGGGAAAGAAAAAGGCTCTGGCGGCTTGGAGTCTTTTAAAAGAAGATTGTTAGTGAATAAATCTATGTACCTACAGAATTTCCATGTCGTTGGCCTCCTTTCTATCATTTTTAGCCAATGACCTGCCATGAAGAAGGGATTCTTGGTTTTAGGTTCCCAAGCTCTATGAGTGATTCTCTAGAATTCTCCTCGAGTGTTCTGAAACGGTGGCTATCGTGGCTTAGAAACCTAAAGTTCGTCCTAACTTTGATCTGTTAGAGCTTTGGAGAGTTAGGAACCTAAGGTTCGTCCTTTCCAGAGCTTGTCTCGACACTTGGGGGTACAAGTTCCTCCTTTCTAGAGTTCGGACCAACTCTAACCCTTTTCGAGCAGTGGGTTTCTACTGGGAGCTGAGTGATCGATTGCAAAAGATGGGGCTACAGTACTGCCTTTTGGTGATATTGAACACTTGGTAGAAAATTGTGGTATTCATCTAATTAGCCAGAGGTTAACTCTGAGTTGGTTGTATGCATGCATTCATGTCCGTACACATCTAGAGACACCCTCTAGAGGTGTTATATTTCTCTGCATGCGACTTGATATTCATTATTTAACTTGATATACGCTTGCAATTGCAGTTTGGGGCTGCCTTATCTACTGGAATTGATGTAGACCCGAAAGCCATTGAATCTGCACAGAACAATGCTGCTCTGAACAGTATAGAACCCGAAAAATTGCAACTTCATTTGGTTCCTAGTGATATTGCAGAGTATAAATTTAGTGAAACGTTTATATCTGGAAAGGAGAACTTTGACATCGTCATTGCTAATATTCTTCTAAATCCTCTGCTGGATTTGGCTCATCATGTTGTCTCTTACGCCAAGCCTGAGGCAGTCGTTGGTCTCTCTGGTATTCTATCCGAGCAGGTATGTTCTAGGACTATCATCTGTTCTAAGCTAGAAAAACCAAATTTCAGAAACTGCCAATTTGATTGAGGGTTAAAGTATTTCTTTTCTTCTTTTTCCTGCTATGAAATTAGTCTGTGTGAGATCCCACATCGGTTGGAGAGGGGAACGAAGCGTTCTTTATAAGGATGTGGAAACCTTTCTATAGTAAACACGTTTTAAAAACGTGAGACTGATGACGATACGTAACAGACCACAGTAGACAATATCTACGGCTTGGGTTGTTACAATTGGTATCAGAGCCAAACACCATGCGGTGTGCCGCATGGTGCCAGCGAGGACGCTAAGCCTCTAAGGGGGGGTGGATTGTGAGATCTCATATCGATTGAAGAGAGGAACGAAACATTCTTTACAAGAGTGTGAAAATCTCTCTATAGTAAATGCGTTTTAAAACCGAGGTTGACGACAATACGTAACAGGTCAAAATAGAGAATATATACTTACGGTGGACTACCATTTACTTTGTTTGGTTGTACATTTACAGGTTCCAGCTATTATAGAACGGTATTCGCAATACTTGGAAGACATATCAGTATCAACTATGGATGATTGGGCCTGTGTGACTGGCAGAAAGAAAAGGCTGCTTTCTAGCAGCTAAGACAGTCTCACTCAATTATTTCCATAACTTTCACAGAAGAATGACTAATTTGATAGAAGCAGCTGAACAACGAACATCTCGTAAATCTCAGGTAAGCCCTGCAATTTCTGCAGACCTGCTAATTTGACAATGGATATAATATCATGAAATTGTTTCTTATAAAACAAACCTTTTCTGATCTTGTTTTCACCCTCGTGAGGCTGCTAGGATCAGGTAACAACCAGGTTTTCTTCAAGTAGGACGACTTAACTTAAGCGCGAAATGCTGCAATCAACTAGTTCCTTGAAAGCTGAATATCATGTGAAGTTATGAACAAGATCCAATCCTTCTCCCATGCTTCAACCAGATGGATCATATGCATAGTTTATAATTGGACAATTGGACAAGAACAAGAACAAGAACGTTTTGAGTCTTAGCCATACTGTAACTGTAACTCAATGTAATCTGAATATTTAAATCTCGTGTTTGTAAGAATAATCTGAAAATAGTAATCTTGATTTTTGTCTACCAAGTCATCTAAGTTCAATCTTTCCTGACTTGAAACTTGCTGTTTCAGATTCTAAATGTTTTTGACAATGGCAAGGTTCTTAGTAAGTTGCTCCAATCCAACCTAGAGGGTTTTGTTTATTCACAATAACATGATGGAATAGAATGTGAAAATAATTATGATCATAAACTAACATATACAAGGTTTTGGCATCACAGCCTAAACTAAATAAGAAGGCTTTGTAAACATGAGAGTTTGATCATTGCGATGAGAAGTTGACAAAAATATTAACAATTGACTGCACTAGTTATTGTTCATGTTTTAAGGCTTATAGATCCTTGGCATAGGAAGTGAGTGATAAAACACTTCCGGAACTTTATAATCTTTTCAATAAAACACTTCCGGAACTTTATAATCTTTTCAATGGCAAGCAACAGGATCTTCCTACATGGCTGCAAAATCAGGGATCTTACATTACCGCTTGAGTTGTCTCCTAGTCAAGGCGGGCGCTCTCTTCGGGATATAGACCTTGTAGTTCACCTGAAATGAATAATTGCAGATCCATGCTAAGAAGTTCTAAATAAACTAGCATCATTAGACTCACAGCTGACTATATAAATTTAGTCAGTATTCAATATCCTCACCTGCACCATTTCACCACCCCGCATCACAGACATGGTTTTCTGTTCAAATTGTGAGCCTTCCCCACTCTCCTGTCTGGACTTGTCCAACCTATTTTCTCCTGAAATAGGGTTAAGGGAAGAAGAAGACTTATAAGCTGAAGAACCAAAACCATTACGGATATTTTGATCGTCATTATTCGTCATCTGGGTCTGGGTTTGAGCAGTTTCGTCTACGACAATGTCAGATATAGATGACTTTGTTTGGATACATTCCTGATCAACAGATGCCTTCTTTATAAAAGAATCAACTTTTGACTCGGGCCTAAAAGCTGCAATAACCAAATTGCTTCTGTTAGTTGTAGAATAAATATCTGCATCTGCCTTGAGGCAAATATTATCATTTATAACCTCTTGGTCTAATGAAGAAATATCCTGCTTCGGTTCATTCATACCATTACTTCCATTGGAAATTTTACCAAGATTCTGTGAAGAACAGACAGGATCATGCATAGATGCAACTGCTGTATCTATTGCATCTGTAGACTTAAAACCATTCCCCTTAACTATCATTGAATTTACCGCATCCCCTCCGTCTTGTCTAGAGAACCCTTTAACATTTATTTCGGCATCATCCCTAGGAAATGTCACATGAACTGACTTAGAGACTGGGGAAATCAATTGCTTTGCATCATTATTATTCTCAACTTTGCAATTAGCAATAATTTCCACATTCCTTGGGGAAACCCCTTTGAACTTTCTAAGGTTTTCCAGGGCCTTCTGCCTTAAAATTGACTCTAAATCGATACAATTTATGCTTTCGGTATTTCCAGAACAGCCATTCTTTCTTTCATCTAAAGAATGATCATTAGTTACTCCTCCATGGTTTTTGTTGCTTCCCTCATTTCGAACTCCATCATCGTTTAGAATCAGAGAGTTCCTATTGTCAGGTGTAACTATTTTGTTTTTGCTTTCTACCTCTGGTGCCTCTTTAGATATAACATAGTCTAATTCTCTTTTACTCGTCCCATCCTTACTATTCATATCCCCGAACGAAGGGTGGTTATCATCAAGCTGATGCGTGACCGCTTCTTGTTGTTCATTCCCAACAAAAGTCTTTAATTCATCTTCCTCCCCTACTACAACAATTATGGATTTTAGTCGTCTACAGCTGTTTTCGACATAACTGTCATCCTCAACCTCATTCTGAAAATCACTACCGTCACTACATAAAGAGCATGGTGAACGGCTCTTTGACCTGTATCTTCTTCCTTCAGTCTTCACCATATTTCTTTTCCTCTTTCCAGACCTTCCCCTACGCCTATCAATTTCACTATCACTGCTGGTTGAACTTCCATCTCCACAAGTAGAGCGGCCCAGAGAGTCACTATTTGTGGCACCAACACTCGCATCTCTTCTACGCTTCTTTTTGTTGGTCTTCTTAGCCTCATATCTGTCGCTTCTCTTTGAATGCTTCCTCTTTCTGGGATGAGGAGAGCATTCCCTACTTTGATGGTCATGAGATTGCTTCTTGGATCTCTTTTTACTAGGCTTCGAATTCTTTCGCGTCTTGGATCGAGATCTTCTCACTTTTTTGTCATCCTCCGAGCTAGAAGAAGACACTGAAGTTGAACTTTCAAAATCAGTGTCAGAGCAAGAAGGAGAATCGTGGCGATACCGCAGCTTCTTGGACTTCAATCTCCTACTACTCTTACTCTTTCTCCTACTTCTCTTCATGATTCGAACCAAAAAAATAAAACAACACAAAAAAAAAAGGACGCAAAGGAGATTCGCATCGGCATCAAAACAAACTTATATGAGGTAAAGGCGGAAAGAAGGAGAGAACATCCATATCTCTAACCATAACCACGACAACAATACGAAGAAGAAGAAGAAGAAGAATTCGTTCACATCAACTTAAAATTCAAGCACATAAATCGATAAGGAGAAGATTTCCCCGATATATTCATCAAAACACATGCCAAATTACAGCCAAATCTTCGAACATCGCCCAGCGACCAAACAGAACATTAAACAAAATTAAGGCAACCTCAGTTGACATATCAAGGAAAAAAGAAGATTCAACGAGAGAGAGAGAGAGAGGAAAAGAAGTACCTGGGATGAAGAAGTCTTGGAACGCTCCTTCTTGCGAGAAGAAGAGGCTTTCCCCATCGGGATTGAACCTGAAACAAGCACGGCGGAGAAAGAAAAACAGATAAAAACGGGGGAAATCGAAAGCAAAAGAAGGAGAATGGGGAATTAGGGTTGGAGGTTAATGCAGGGTTTGCTCTGTTTTCGGAGAGGATCTCATCGCGAACTGGAGAGAGGTCTGTTCCTTCTTCGTCGCCAACCCGCGTCTTTCACAATTTGTCTCAAAAATCTTTCGAAATTCGTGGATATCACAACTAACGTATGTTTTTTTCTTTTTTCTTTTTTTTTTTGTCTCAACAAAAACTTTATTTAATTTTGTAAGTAATTAGACCATACAATTTAAAATTTATAAATCTTAAGTGTGCCCAAATTTCCTTTGAAATTTTGACGTTCGTTCGGGATCTTACCGGGGCCCTTCAACATGCTTATAGGTGATGCTCGTCTAGTTGTTGTCCCTATCTTGCTTATGCTCGTTTCTCCTTCAATGCACACATTATAGGGTGTGTTGGAGCTTCGTTTCGTCTCCTCTTCAATGCACACATTATAGGGCGTGTTGGATGATGCACCATTGTTCTCGATCGTAACATTTTTCTTTATTGGCTCACACGTGGCTGAATGGGCACCACTTGAGAGGGTCGCCATTTTGCTTGTCTCAACGTGAGGGTCATAACCTACTCTCTTCATTAAATTAGTTTATCGTCCTCGATGACTTTCTTGGGACACAATTGCATTGCAGATTGTGGCATTATTATTATTAATTGACGATTTTTTGTTTCCTTTATTTTATAAGACGCTCTCACCCCTATTTAGATTATTAATCTAGGTATTCAAGAAACTTGGTTAAATTTTTACTTGAAAAGAGTGATTCCATTATCACAAATGGTAAACTAAGTTGTTACTTATAGTACAATGATTAAATCCATCGACCATATTTTAATGCATAAACATTGTGCATTAATAAGTTGGTATCATGGCTCAAATGAACCACAATCAACCTGGACACAAAACAAAATTAATTTAACTTCTTGAGTTTTGGGGACCCCTGATATTCTATACTTTTACTCTACAACCAAGTGTTCTTAGTCAAGTCTCTCATGTCTTCGAGAATTTAGTAAATCTTAAAGGTTAAGTCAAACATAACTCAACTGGTCAAGGTACTTCTTCCCAAAAAAAAAAAAAAAAAAAAAAAAAAAAAAAAAAAAAAAAAAAAAAAANCTAAGTTGTTACTTATAGTACAATGATTAAATCCATCGACCATATTTTAATGCATAAACATTGTGCATTAATAAGTTGGTATCATGGCTCAAATGAACCACAATCAACCTGGACACAAAACAAAATTAATTTAACTTCTTGAGTTTTGGGGACCCCTGATATTCTATACTTTTACTCTACAACCAAGTGTTCTTAGTCAAGTCTCTCATGTCTTCGAGAATTTAGTAAATCTTAAAGGTTAAGTCAAACATAACTCAACTGGTCAAGGTACTTCTTCCCAAAAAAAAAAAAAAAAAAAAAAAACATAAATGAATGATTCTCAAAGCTCAAAAATGTATAGATTAATGATTCTTAAAGCTCAAGTCTCACCAACATCAATGACCAAAAACTTGCAGCACAATATGAGTGCCTGCAGCAGCTTTATATGACTATAGATGCATTCACTCAGCTACAGAGTCAAATGGGTCGAAAGAATTAGAAAGGGAGAATCAGTTGGTGAAAGTGCAACTTGTACTGGAAATAAAGAACAAATGAACTAATGAACTAGAAGTGTGGAAGCATGCCAATCTAAATAACTCTGCATTTACATAGTCCAGACATTGTTAATTATTAGCAAACCTAAGCATAGTCATCTGGTAATTATTATGATATGCTGCATACAATAACACGAGAATATCACGCCTTAATTATCTTCGCTATCACTTATACTCGACCGAGAGTCTACGTAGAAGCCAGTCGAGAATTCAATGTCGTCGACTATCCTCCCCCTGGTTCAAGAAATGTGCACAAAATATTCAAGTAAAAACACAGTTGAGAAGAAAAAAAAGACCATGTCAAACAACTTGTAGGCAAAAGAATCTCACCTTTCAAGAACATACTTCCCCTCCTTGTACTTCTGGCTCTTCTCATGCGCTGCTTCCTGAACGAAATTATGAGTTATATAGATGAAAAAAGGAAAGTTTGGCATATTGATCACCAAATGCATTTCTTTTCCTGTGTGTGGAGGATAATAGAGAGAGCTTACGTATTTCCACCCAACAATTTGTCCACATTTGCAACAAAATATGTCTGCAACAGTATGGGATCCAGAGAGCATTATCCTATCTTCCAAGGCTCCCAAAAAGAAGTTTATCCTATATGAAGAACTCCAAGAGTGTAAGTGATATTAATCCTGGCAGGAGTGTTTTGTAATGATAAAACATGGAAAGCCATCAACACTACTATTTTGTACACAATTTGTTGCAGCCCCATTCAAACTTTTGGAATTTAAATGACTGAAAACAGTTAGTTGATGTGTTTTGTATTTGTTCTTCAGTAAGCCAAATTCCAAAATTCGAAGAGATTGCATTCAACAGTGTTTTCCCCCCTAATTTTTACAGAAGTCGGTTCGTCATGTCCACCTACGAACTCTCTGAGAACTCTCTACTTACTATTGCAAAACACGCTCTCATAGCAACTTCTCTATACAAGCTTCAAAGTTCCTATTTGTAGCTATTGTAACCTCAACTAAAACTAGGAAGACTTGTTGCCACCAGAACATTGGATTGCTTTAGAATGAATAGGCAGTTGTCAGGGCCCTGAAACTTCTTGTTCATGCACATGCAGTTAGAAACATGCTTAATATTAGACTTCTAACCAGTAGTTATGATCCAAAATCGATTGTAGCATGCTTAACTTAGAACATATGACAAACTTAAGCTCATGTGGGAAATTGGTGTCAAATGAATCAAATAGAAATCTGACAAGTGACTAGAGATGTCCATGGGACGAGAACGGGGAAGCCTTCCACTTCCCTGTGTCCATCCCTGCCTCTTTATAGATAAAGTGTCCTGCCGAGAATTTTTCCCTATTTTTCATATATACTTTCTAGAAAAGAAATATTTCTTAAGAATTTTTTTAATGGATAATTACCATTTGTCAATATAATTTCTATTGATAAAATGCAAAACATTCTAATAAATCCAATAACACTGCCTTAATTTTTCAAATTTCAATATTAAAACATAGTTTTCAAAACTTATTTTATATAAATATATATATATATATAATAATCTAGTTTTGTACCTTAGTTTTATATAATCCCTTTCTCTAAAAGGGTTCAGGGAACCGAGAGAAATCTCTCTCCTTCCCTCATCCTCTTTCAACAACTATTCCTGCTCTAACTCTAGCCTGCTCTAACTCTAGAGATTAAACAGACATCTCTACCACCATTTTTGCAGCTAAAAATCATGAATGTCATTCTTGTATAAATAACGAAGATGGGTTTTGCATCTGCACAATGACATTGAAAAAGTCCTTATAAATGTGGGTTAAAATATATGGCTTGGTTTTGGCTACCCACAGGCTACATGAACCATGACCCCTTGTTCGGTGGATAGACTACACGAACCACAACATTAATATACAAATTAGTCCAATCTGCAGGCCATAGTAATTGGAATTGTAAATCAACAAAGAAAAACCAACAGCAGCTCCGACCAAAAGACAGAGAACTCACGCATTATTGAAAAGATATGCTTTACCGCGGCGGCAATGAAAGGCCTGATCAAATAAGAGCGAAAAAAGTTAGACGAACTTCAGAGAAATAAAACACATGGAGCTGCTTGAATTCAAAAACAGTTCCTCTATCTTGTATAACAAAATCTCAGCAAAAATCATATGCGAAGACCATAATCTTTCCCTAAATTATTTCCTCATAGCTATTAACAGCAATTGAAATCGTTTTCTCATCTCAGATGACAAGACTGCGGAAAGTAAATTCAAGCTCAAAGGCTGATTGTTCAAATAAATGCTATGAGATCTGGCAGAGCCAATGATTCTCCAACCCTGAGAAATTGATTCCTCCAAACAGCAGATAATGAACATAACTCGGTTCCAGCGGCAGCAATTATCAACCAATTTAATTTCATTAAACAATTGTAATCAAAATCCCACGAAGATTCATCTCCATCTAAGAACTAACATAGTTGAGCATCTAAAACTTCAATTACTCTACTAACATACAATACAAGCAACTAATCGTTAAACAGCGTCTGCGCAAGAAAAAATGACATCCATATATATATACAAACCCGAGATGCAAGATCGTCGGCTAGAGCTAACTGCGTATTGCAGAACTTGCATCTGTAGGAACTCCCTTCCCTTTCCACAACAAAAATCCGTCCCATCGGTCTCCTCCTCTACTCCACACGCCTTAGCTCCCGTCTTCCGCCTCAACTACAGTGGGGAAAGGAATACACCGCCGTCTTGAATGAACAACTTCCCTATAAATATTCAGTAATCAGTTGAAGTAGCTTGAAATTGAGAGTATAATCCGGAGAAAAATGGTAACCGCCTTTTTCCCCCCTAAATTCGTCCATCTTCCATTAAGCAAAGGACACGATCTCTGCCGTAGTTGATGTGAGAAGAAGCCGCAAGATTTGACCCATTGGATATCGGTGTGGTTCCGATGCACAAGGGCGTGGGTTGAATATTGGGCCTCCTGGCCTTTTTTTCATTCCCAAAAATACACAATAAAAATATTTATAAATTATAAATGGTTGGATGATGAAACTTGTCTCGTAACATTCTTGATGGCAGTAGACTTGTAATTGTGCTGCACTCACTTTTCAACCCCAAGGAAGCTAAGCCAATTCGCTCTTACTTCGCCTACAGCCAAGCGACGTATGCTCGAGCCTCTAGCCTCGGTTTAAGAAGAAATTTTTAGAAAACTAGGGTAGAAAGAAATTTTGAAAGATACATTGTATATGCAAACAAAATAGTAACAAGAACTCCTCACAGTATATAACTATTGGTTGGGAGAGAGAAGTTGACAAACATCGGTTAATTTAGGAAATGGTCATAGGTTTATAATCAAGGAATACTCTATTGGTACGAGGCCTTTTGAGAGCCTAAAGCAAAGCCAGAAGAACTTATGCTCAAAGTGGACAATATCATACCATCGTTGAGAGTCACGTTCAACTAACATAGATATTAAAAGTCTGTGTCTATTTAATTTATGAGATTTGGGTTAGAGTTACCAAAATTTTAATTTTATTCTTTACCATATTTAAATTTTTAAAAATTTAATTGACTTTTAAAAGAAATTATAATATTTTATTTTGTTTCTAATAGATAGTTGAAATTTATTAAATGGGTAAATTGCCTATTATTTGATAATTTATGATCATATTCATCACAAATTTTGATACATTATAAATTAATTTATAGTGGTATTTAAATCTATGGTTTGCAATTATAAAAATAATCATAAATTTTGTATTTTCTCTAAAAAAAATATATATACATATTTTTAAAATTTTAAGTCTTGGAAATATTTTTATCGTTAATTTTAGATAGAAATCGTCACTACTTTATTTTTGAAATATTTTCGAATTTTTAATCGTGTTTCAAAAAATACCACTAATTTCGAAAAGTTTAATTAATATCCCTCAACTTAAAAAAAAAATTATTGGTATTATCCGTTAAGAATATTCATAAAATTTTAAAGTTTTAAAAGTAAGTAACACAATTTACTTTTATTAAATTAAGTTTAAATTTTATTTCTCACCATCAAGATGTGAACGATTATTATAGATTAGATCCAAATTTTTTAATGTTACTTTTGAAAGCTCGTGATTATTTTTAAAATATAATACTAAGTATTTTTTATTTTTTATTTTTAAAAATTTAAAGATGATTTTTTTTAATTTTTTAATTTTTTTTTCAAAGAGATTAATGAAACCTTTTGAAAACTGGTCATTTTTTAAATCCCTCTTAGAAATTTAAAGGTATTTTTTAAACTCTGTATTTTCTGCCCAAAGTGTCAACAGTTTTATAGTATTTTATCTAACATTTTAAAATTTTAAAAATATTATTAAAACTTCGTAACATTTATAAGTTATATCTTAGACAGCGTGCTGCAACGTTTAAGGATATTTGTATTAATTTAACCTAAAAAAATTAACACATTTGGTAAAATTAATTAATTAAAAATTTATTTAAATCTATTTTAGGTATGATTTGTTTGTTTTTCCTTCGAAGTTCATTTTATACTTCAATTGTTGGATGATGAAAGTCCCACATCCACTAATTTAAAAAATGATCGTGGATTTATAAACAAATAATACTCTGTTTATTGGTATGAGATATTTTGAGAAGCCCAAAACAAACCCAACCATGTTTATAGATTTTTAATACAAAATTTTAAAATAATTAAATCAAAATTTATATTTTTTATTTTCCGAAAATATTAAAAAATAACGACACCCAACAGAAATACAGCTTTAAAGCCGCCTCACGCCGCGAAGCCGCCCCATCTCTTTTAACCACCACCTCAAAAAAGAAAAATCAAAATAATTAAATTATAAAATTACACGTGGCAGGACCATCAAAGCCACCCCAGCCCTAGTTTGAAATCTGTCGACGCGCCAGCTTTAACTCTCTGTCTCATTCAGACACCTCACCGCCACAACAGCTAACCTACGCATCTTATCCGTACCAATACTGACGTGGACATAAATGATTGGCCGGCATTTCCGGATCCAGCACCAACTAAAAACTGCCACGTAGAGAAAAGGGTTACACGCCACGCGTATTATGGGTCCTACCGACGAGGGCACCGCTTATCGACACGTCGACGCATCATAAGATTGGACTCGTTCGTTATTCATCTTTTTTGGCTTTTTAATTAAAATAAATAAATTTAAAAGATTCGCACCGATTTTTTATTTTTATTTTTTGTTCTAATAATTTCAATTTTAATTTATTATGTTAGGGGCTATTTTATGTCGAGATTACGAGGAGTGAGTCTCATATTAGTTAATTTAGTGGAAGATCGTGAATTTATATGTGAGTAATTCCATTTTGGTACTTTTGGAAAGCTCAAAATAAAGTCGAGAACTTATATTCAATGGACAATATCATATCATTGTGAAGAATAGTGATTCCTCATATTTTGGTCATTTTATCTCTAATAAATAGTCGATTTTTATTAATTTTTGTCATCCACATATCGACAAATTGTTAAAAACTTCCAAAATATATATATATATATATATTAATACCTTTTTTTAACCTTTTTAATTTTTTAATTTTGATTAGAAAATTAGATCAAAATGAAAACGTATCCTCAAACAACTTCCACAGCCGGAAGATTCAGGTCAAAATCTAACGGCCGAGATTTTCTCGTCCTGTCGAAATCGACAACGGATGACGAATCGGAATCGCTTCTTGATCCGCCGGCACCGGTAACTATCCGGCGAAAGTCACTGTTCTTCTCCACTTGGGCAAACGCGTCGAAGAAGAAAATTGGGCGGGAAATGGCCGGCGCGTGGACGTCAGTGATGGTGGGATCCGACGGCGCCGGTGACGGGGAAGTGGACTCGACGGTGCTACACTGGCTGGGACTACTACAAGCGGATTTACGGAAGTTATTGTTGTTGTCGACGGTTAAGAAACCGTTCGGAACGGGGAAGTTGGTTTTGGCATCGGCGCCTCTAAATTCACGCGCCGCCGTATCATATGCACGCGCCGCCTCCTCCGCCGTGTTGATTGTTCCTAGCCAAACCCTGGTTTTTTTCCGAGGGTCCCGGATTTCCGCTGCGTAGCGGCCCCACGGCCTCTTTCTGACGCCCCTGTACCTGATCTCTTTGGAATTGGACGCCTCAGCGGCGGAGGCGGTGGAAGTGGACTGGTCGCCGGCAGCCATTTTAAGGATCTGTTGGGTAGTGAATTTGAGGGGAAGAGGAGGGTTTATATAGGGGGGAAAAATATGAATAATTTAGGCGCGTGTAAATCACGCACCACGCACGTGACTCGTGCAGCCATTGGAAAAAGGAAAGAAATTGAAAGGAAGCTGAGCTGATGACTCCATTCAAAGCTCAGTCAACGAGGCTTTTGACCGCTTTCCCTTTCCCCAGCCGCCGCGCCGTTTCCTTCATACTAGTGGGCCCCAACTGGCGCGTCAAACGACGAGGGAATTTGTCACGTGGCGATACGTAAATAAAGGGACGGTGGGGGTGAGTGGGGCACGTGGATGGCACCGGCAACCGGATGCTGACGGCAGATTGTGATTGAGACCGGAGAAAACCGACAGGATTGGGTCGGGAGTGGTGGAAACCGAACCTGTACATTCGGATGCTGCCACGTCAACTTACTTCCTCCCACTTCACAATTATGCTACGAACATTCTATAAATTTCTTTTATTTTATCCTTTTTTGGGAATTTTAATTTTCTTATTTTTAAAGAAAAATTAATAGAAAAATACTTTTTCATTTTATAAGTTTAAATAATATTTTGAAACTTTCAAATAAATTTAAAAAATCCTTTAAATTTAAACTTTCAAATAATATTTTGTAAAATAGTTTTAAAAAAATAAGTTTTTAAAAGTTCTATTACTAACCTTAAATTATTATATTTAAATATTTAAAAAAATTAAAATATTTTTACTAAACCAATAATCATTTAAATATTTAAAAAATACTTATAAACTTTTCAAATCAAATTAAAGTTTTTAGATATTTTGCCAGTTGTTGATAGAAGATTTTTGTGACGAGAAAAAAAAAAGTTTTTAATTTTTTTTTATTATAAAGGTGAAAGCTGTTTAATAATATTCTTAAAATTTTATAAGTATTTTTTAAATAAAATACTAACTATTAGATGAACGCGACTCTCTACAATATCATCGTGGCTTTGCTTTAGACTTCCCAAAAGACCTCAAGCTAATGAAAGCTTATGGTAGACAATATCATACCATAGTGGAAAGTCGTGTTCATCTAACATGGTATCAAAGTCATGCTCTAAACTTAACCATGTCAATAGAATCCTTAAATGTCGAACAAAAGTATTGTGAGCCTCGATAAAAGAGAGGCGTACTTTGTTCAAGAGGAGGTATATAGAGAATATAATCTCCATTGGTTTGAGGCCTTTTGAAAAAACCTAAAGCAAAGGCATGAGAGTTTATGTTCAAAGTAGACAATATCATACCAGTGTAGAGAGTCATGTTCATCTAACGCAAACAAGAAATGTATATTTTAATTTTTTTTTAAAAAGGTGAAGGATTAAATTTAAAAAAAAAAATTTAAGGGTATTTTGAAATACTGTTGATAAATTTTCATATCTAAAACTAAGCTGAAAGTATTTTTTTTTTAGACATTTTTGGCAGATGAAAAAAGGAGTGAAACCTCAACTGTAGACATAGAAGGAAGGTTCGAACTAAATACAAAAATAGAAGAAGAGTTCCTCAGCCCATTAACATTAAGACAAAAGGGTAGGGTAGAGCATTAGGCAGCTGCTGGTGAAGCTGGGGTGTACCAGCCATGGTGGATTTCTACAGCTTTCTTTCTTCTGGCAAGCCGAGATTTTCGACGTGCTGCGGTGTTTCGGTGCAATGTTCCCACTTTCACGGCTTTGTCGATCACTGAGAATGCTTCTGCAATGAGCTTCTCAATTGGAAGGACTTCCTCTGATTGTGCTTCAGGTTTCTTCTTCAGATCATCTAAAGCTTCCATAACCTGGAATTGTATGAGACTGAGGCTATTAGTATGCTCATAAGTTCTGGAATGAAACAGAAAATCTGTTCTTTTTCTTCACAATATGCAAAAGCAAGATTGTAGAGGATGAAACTTGTATACCCATATGAAGAGTATGATTTAGTTCTGTTCTTTAGCAGATGGAAGTCATTGAAAAGAAACCAACCCATTGTATCAGAAAGCAACGTCTCTTTAGAGATTCATTTAAAAAAAGAACACTTTTTACCAGTTCGAAGCATAACGAGGAAAGCCAATCTTTTCTTCTGCTCCAACAAGAAAAGGATGAATTCTAAATTATAAATGGAAAACACTCAAACCCATCCCTCGCAAATATTGTCCGCTTCGACCCGTTACATATCGCCATCAGCATCACAGTTCTAAAACGCATCTACTAGGAAGAGGTTTCCACACCCTTATAAGGAATGCTTCGTTCTCCTCTCTAACCAATGTGAGATCTCACAATCCACCCCTCTTGGGGCCAGCGTCCTCGTTGACACACCGCCCGGTGTCTGGCTTCTCCAACCGATGTGAGATCTCACAATCCACCCCTCTTGGGGCCAGCGTCCTCGTTGACACACCGCCCGATGTCTGGCTTCTCCAACCGATGTGAGATCTCACAATCCACCCCTCTTGGGGGCCAGCGTTCTCATTGACACACTACCCGGTGTTTGGCTTCTCCAACCGATGTGAGATCTCACAATTCACCCCCTTGGGGCCCAACGTCCTCCTCGTTGACATACCGTCCGGTGTCTAGCTCTAATACTATTTGTAACATCCTAAACTCACCGCTAGCAGATATTGTCCGTTTTGGCTCGTTACGTATCGCCGTCAGCCACACAATTTCAAAACGCATATACTAGAGAGAGGTTTCTACACCCTTATAAGGAATTCTTCGTTTCCCTCTCCAACCAATGTGAGATCTCACACTCACGACTAAGGATTCTAATAAATCTGCAGCTAAGCCAAAGGCCATTCAAACACCTTAATGGTCTTGAATAAGTTCAAGACTTCTAGAGTTATAAACTGAAAAAAAGGGAAATTCTGGAGATTAGTTAAAGTTCAGTCATAACCAACAAGAAAACTGCCTAAAAAACATACCACTAGACAATCAGAAAGGATTGTGCTGAAGCAATCTTTCACTGGACAACAAAGTTCGATCAACTCTACCATTTACTAGACATTTCTTTCTAGTCCTTTTACAATTGTCCCTCAAGTCTGGTTGCTTGATACTTTAAACTAACCGATATATATCAAAAGCCCGAGTAAATAACACTGGAGATCCAATCATTTTGGTCACTTTAATGACAAATAACACTGAAGATCCAATCATTTTTAAGTCTTGATTACAAGCTATCTGAGACAAAACATAAGTTCTCCTGTAGTAACCGTTGTAATCTTCGTGTTTATAATCATTTCTGAAACAATAAGAACTCTACTGATCAGATTTCACATCAAGCATCCCAGCCAACAAGCTACCAATGACCTTATCAAACAAAATAAGAACATATATATAATATAACCAATTGTCCACTGGTACTGAATACAAAATTGTAAGCATCTACCTTCCAACTCTTAATTATACAAATTTCATCCAGTCCCCCTTTCAGTGACAGTCAGACGCAGATGATCATTTCAGAAATTCACTCAATATCCATTCTAATATAATATTCTCAAGATAAAACGAATCCAGAAGCACATCATTATAAGAGATTTCAATATATTCCAACAGGATTCAATAACGAAAATCCAATGCATATAAACCAGCCAAATTTAGGTACCTTCTTCATTCTGGTTTTGATTTCAGACTTCCGAGCTTTATTATAAACGCGTCTTTTCTCAGCCTGCCGAGCCCTTTTTGCAGCAGAATCAGCCTTCTTAGGAGCCGCCTCGCAGACCACGGAGTAGCGAAATGGCCTCTGAGCTTTACTAATCGACAGGCACCCTATACGAAAATGGACAAAAGTAAGTCGAGCAATTCAGTACTTCCTTCAAATAAATTCGCCGTTTATCTACAAAACAAAGCAAAAAAAAGGAAATCCATAAGAAATCACCATTGGAGAAGGCGGAAACTGAAACGTTGGAGGAGAAACTGAGAGATCTGAGGGTCGAAGAAGACGGGGAAAGGAGCATAGAAGAGGAAGAAGCATTAAGGGAGAGATTTCTGAACTTAGAAGGAAGAGCGAAGCAACTAATAATTGCAGTTGCCGCCATTTCTGAGCGGGGAACTCTGAGAAGGAAAAGCTCCAGAGGTTGAAGAAGAACGGTGGTGGTTCTTTTCTTTTACACCTCAGGGTTCAGTATCGGCTTATCCGCTGCTGTAGTCGGGCTGTTTGGATTCGAGTTTTGTATATTCCCATCCGGCTTCCGTTTCAATTCCCATCCCGCATAAGAGCACCAGTTTATGAATGAATTAAAATAACAAATATAAATTTATGGTTAATTTAAAAATATATATTTTTACTTGCTGAAATTTAAAATATATATTTTTTACAAATTAATATTTAATTTTATTATAAGAAATTACATTATTTAATAAAATTTATTTGAATTAAGTTTTTTTTTTTAAAAAAAAATACAAATTAAATATCATTTAAAAAATAATAAAATAAATATCTTACTAGTTTATTATTAATTTGATCTAAAATAAAATATAGCTCAAAATAGCAAAATAATAATATTATTTTAATTTTTAAGTATAAATTACATTATAACATTTTTTATTTTTAACTTAAAAATATATTTAAGAAAATATTGGAATAAAATAAAAGCCCTAAACACTACCCTTTGATAGTCCTATCACTCTCACGTGTTCCACTTCTTCTTCCCGCCAGCTTCACCTGCGCCCTTGCAGATCAGTGTCGCCGCCGCTTCTCTCCGGTTCAGGGTTGCCGCTGCCGTATTTCTTCCTCTCGTGCCGCCGGTGCCTCCCTCCTGCCGGTTTGTACTGGTTTTCTTATTGGTATTGTTACTCTTTCTTTCTCCATCTGTCTTGTTTCTCACTTGCATAATGAAATAAACGTAATAGTCACGAAAAGAAGATCAGCTATGCCGCAAATTGGGGCATTTCGAATTGCCGTGTGCTGCCCTCTGCCCTTTGATTCATTGCATGTCTTTTAATTGACTTGTTTCTGGTCTCTCAAATCTTAGAAGGCACCACACACCTGCCATGAATTTGTTTAGAACCGATCGAAGTAATCTATGGGATATCAATTTTCCCGAAAAACGAAGAGTCAGAGATATTTGAATTGTTTAGTCTTGCAAGATTTGAAACTTGCACCTCCATGGTTGGTTGTTTCTGGCTTCTTATTGCGAAGCGCACACCATACCACAATGGGTTAACTCATATAGAATAGATAGTTAAATGTATATGTTTCTTGTCAGCATGACTGTCTCACTCTGTTGAAAAATGCATTTGTTTTTCGGTTTCTACAGGCTAGAGGTAAGGTTACCCTCTCCTCTGATCGTTTTCTTTGGTTGTTTTGTTACTACCCATCTTGTTTTGTAGTTGAATTTCAAACAGAGTAAAAGAATTGCGTTAGTTTGTTTTCTTTTTCATGTGGGATTTAAGCTTGTATTGCAAACATTTGAATGAAGTAGGTTGCATATGAATTGTTTGACAAAATGCCCGAATTTTCAATTTGTTATGTTTGTTCTTTTGTATCTATTTGCTCATTCCGTTATTTGATATCCAAGTGTTCTTCTATTTGTTGGCGTAGGGACTTGATTTCTTGTGAGTATGAGCAACGAGGTTGATGCTTGTAGAAGTGTAGAACGCTACAAACCCCCACCAGAGTTTGAGGAAGACAAAAGGGAATTACTTACTGATATGTCTTTGTCTAACTGTGCAGAGCTTTGGCTTATTCAATGGCCTGCTAACCAAGTAAGATCTTATAAGCTAATCTAGGAAAACAGTATAGCTACCTCCAATTTGGGAGAAATTAAAATGAAGAACATCCCATAAATATATACATATTTTCGAGATCGAAGTTTTTTGCAGCCATTGTAAATAAATACTCTTTTAACTTCAGAGGGGTTTATTCATTTTCTTCAATGGGTATTGTAGGCCCCGGATTTTGATGGGCAAGAGCTTTCTCTTCAACTTCATCCAGATGGACATTTGGGCAGCTTTAATGGATCATCTGGTAATATTCTCTTTACATCCATTTTTCGTGGTTTGTTGAATTAATCTATCATCAGATTTTCAAAGAACAGTTGGTGCATGAATATACTTGAAGTATTTTGTTTGAATGTGAATTATAACCATTCTATTTTATTCATTTTCATTTTCTTTTTACTATAATTTCAATTTATTCTTTGTTTCCATCATTAGGAAAGTCATATGATGTGGTCAGCTGTGTGGCTCAAGAACCTGAGGCTTCTGTCTTTCTACCATCTTCATCAGACAGCAAATTAGGTAAATGTCCCTCTTCCTGTTGCAGTAAATATATATATCTTCATTTTGAATCTGTTTTACTTCACAACGTTAGTGTCATCAGTCTCTTCATTGCAGTTACTCTCTTTTTTCTTTTTTTTTTGTCATATCTGGCTTGTACTTTATCTGTACCAGTCCTGCTCTACGAGCTCCTATATTTTAGACTAGGAGATGGTAGATTTTTTTAGATAAGAAATGATATAGGATTAAAAAAGAAAAGAAAAGAAAGAACAGCCTAGGGGCCTCCCCTCCTGAAAAAACTATAAGAAAGCTTTCCAGTTATTCACAATTGTGGAAAGGTTGTAGTTACAAAAGTATTTTCTGTGAGTATGACTCCACAAAGAGGAAGTTAACTGTACATTCCTAAAAAAGCTCAAAAGAAGACGACTTATCTTCGAAGACTCTCTGGTTTCTTTCCAGCCAAAGATGCCATGATAAAGCCCGAGCCCCCACGTTTCCACAAAATTTGAGACAAATTGAAAAGACTTCCACCAGCCAATCATCTACAGACTTCGACAAAATGTTGATAAAATCAAAGATATCCATCAGAAAATACGAGCCACTACTTGCAATTAGATAATGAAGAAACAAATTGAATAAGGTCTCGTTCGACTTGAGACATAAGCAGCAAGCGGAGGGCGAGAGGGTCCCAATTACTGAATTTTCTCTGAGTATTGAAACCTCTGTGGGTCATCAAACAGAGAAAAATTTGAACCTTCTTAGGACACTTGAATTTCCATATAGCAGTAATCGACTAGGATTATATTTCTGCGGTTGTCAGTTGGATTTGGTAGAGAACTTTCCTCTCGCCTCAATAGACCACTGAACTCTATCTTTTTCTTCACCCAGCCGCACCATATCAATCATATCAATCGGCTCAATCCAGCTTTCCCAATCAAAAAGGCCCATTCTAAGGCCAAGGTCCCAGTCATTGGCTTCCGAGCTCCAGCAATCAGCTATAGTGCCTTCTTTCGTGGAAATACCAAAAAATGCAGGAAAAATCCTCCGAAGAAGATTGTCATCCAACCAACTATTATTCTAGATACTGATTTGGTACCTCTATTAGCTTTAAATTGTAAGAATTGAAAATAGCTGCTGTTTTTTGCTATATCTAACCACCAACGCTTTCCTTTGACGGTACCCCTTCGATTCGAAGTCTTCTTGCCATCATTTTTCCAAGATTAAGAGATGGTAGTTTAATTTCACTTTCAATACAAATGGCGTTAATGCCTAGACTTCTAGCTTCTCCTCCATCCCCAGTGCTTCTGGTTTTGTATGTTCTAACGTCTGTAGTTTAGTTTATGAGTCAGCCATAATATGCAAACATGCTGCATTCAACTTACTGTCGTGTCTAAATGTGTTGGAATGCAAACAAACAATGTAGGTACTTTATGCATCTCATTTCAAGATCTACCTAATAAAAGTTGTTTTATTTTTTGTTACATTCTTTGACCCTTGAAGTTCGAAAGATTATCCGGCGGATATCACTCGTGCATTACCCTAAACCCGAAGAACTTGAAAAGGCCACCCCTTTGAAGTCAGTGTATAAGAAATCATCTGGAATTTCATTGAGTCGTCAAACTACCACATCCAGAGGCCCAAACTCGAGCAGCAGAAGAACAAGCTCTACACGAAGTAGCAAACCAAGAAGTTCAGTATCTGAATTTGAGGAACCATCAAAGCCTTTAAGCGTTAAACAGAAACCAGAACCGACCGAGTCCAGAGACCATTCGCCAAAGGATTCATCGAAAAGAAAACGTACACATTAGCCTAACCATTCTCCGAAGAAACGAATGAGGTATCTTCACACTGGTAGTTTTCATTGATTTTTGACAGGTTACTAAAGTTTGTCTATACTCTTATCTTCTGTTCTTTTCTCTGATCTGATATGCTATTAATTGTATTGAATTCTTGATTTGGAATTCATAGTAAATAATCATTCATTCTTCCATGGAAATTAATGGTTTTGCTTTGTGGGATAAACACAAATTGGATTCCTTTTTTTTTTATTCTTTTCCTGGAAAAGCACCAATTGTTCATCAATGTCTGAGTTGATATTAGATTTTATGTACTGAAAGTTTGCATTGAAATGGAGAGGACATGGTGTCCTTATGCAAAGGGACATTAAACCATCTGATAGCACATACACAGTCTATTTCATAGTATTATTTGGGGTAGAGAGAGAGAGAGAGAGAGAGAGAGAGAGAGAGGCACAGGTGAGGTGGGGTGGGATGTCCTCCAAGTTTAAGGACAATAGCCTTTTTGTGGGGGTGGTAAAAGCCTACCAACACGTCAACCTAATACAATACCCATTTGATTTAGCTTCTCATTCTGACCTAATTTAACTGCCCAATTAAATGGTCTCTCTCTCTATTATTGTACTCTTCGGAATTCAAAACACAAAATGCAAATATATTTGCGAGTATTAATTAGGTTTAGGTTTAAAGTGTAGTCAAGGTGATTTGTCAATTCGAGTATAACTCAACTGGTTAATACAGTATGTTTGTCAATTCGAGTATAACTCAATTGGTTAATACAGTTTGTTCTTTGTTAGCAAAGGTTGAGGTTTAAACGTCGGAAGAACTTGTTAACTCAAGTAAATCCAGCTGAATAAGTTATATTCCCTTAATTCAGAAGTCTTCCTTCTAATATTTTGATATAATTGCTTTACGAATACGTGACATGATCTACAATACTATTCACATAAATTTACACGATATTTAGTATGTAAAAAATAATTGTATATGTTATTTTAATGAGTTATGAAATAATTAATAATAATAATCTTAATCTTTTGTATAGTTATAGTTATATATAATATTAAGTACGTGGGCGTACTTTTTATACATAAAATGTCCAAAAAAATGTAATTTTTTCATAGAACTGGATAAAATTAAACTCAGTTAACCTTTCAATCAGCTACTGAATCCACACCATGACAAACTGAAACATTCAAAGGAAAAAAATGCAAAAGCGATTCTCGTAGTAACAACAAGCAAAACAAGAACAGCCCAAATCATGAAAACGGGATTGTGGGAGAGCAATACAAGCGTCGTGCTATTAGGCGAAACGGTGATGTTCTTCTAACATATTTATCATGAGACGTATCATTTAAAAACTATAAAAAAAAAAAAAAAAAAAAAAAAAAAAAAAAAAAAAAAAAAA
>NW_019268521.1:2720214-2723800 GCF_002738365.1 Cucurbita moschata
AAAAAAAAAAAAAAAAAAAAAAAAAAAAAAAAAAAAAAAAAAAAAAAAAAAAAAAAAAAAAAACACAGCCATAAATGATGGAAACAAAAAGGTATATCCATGGAAAACACACAAAGATTGCATATTTATTAGTGAAAAAGAAAATGAAAAAAAAAAGGAGGAAGAGAAAGGTGAAGAAGATTATATAATAAATGATGATGAGGAAGACGACAGAAAAGCAGACAGGTACCTCCTTCCTTCCTATTACCATGGATTTCCCCTTCCAAACCCTAAAACATTATTATTATTATTATTATTATTATTATTATTATTATTATTATTATTATTATTATTATTATTATTATCATCATTGATTAGAACTTGTCTGAAAAACCACCCCCACAAATATATACACATAATATATCACCATGAACAGTCACCATCATGTTTTGATTCTCACAACCCACTTGGATTTTTCACCATTTCTTCAACAAAATCAAACAATCACTCATCTCCATGATGTTCTTCTTCACGTTCGTTTGTATGTTTGATCTAAATTCATCATTATCTTGTTCTTCGATTTCAATCTAGATTTATCATATCATGTTGTTTGTTCGTTCCTAAGTTAGATCTAGATTCATCGTCGTGTTGTTCTTCAATCTCGATTCGTTCGTAAGTTTGATCTAAATTTATCATCATCTTGTTCTTCGATCCCAATTCGTTCTTAAGTTTGATCTAGATTCATCATATCATGTTGTTCTTCGATCTTGGTTCGTTCCTAAGTTTGATCTAGATTCATCATCATGTTGTTCTTCGATCTCGGCTCGTTTGTAAGTTTGATCTAGATTCATCATCATGTCGTTCTTCAATCTCAATTTGTTCATAAACTTGATCCAAATTCATCATCATCTTATTCTTCGAT
Source organism: Cucurbita moschata (assembly GCF_002738365.1). NCBI lineage: Eukaryota > Viridiplantae > Streptophyta > Magnoliopsida > Cucurbitales > Cucurbitaceae > Cucurbita > Cucurbita moschata. The sequence goes on from NW_019268521.1 coordinate 2,721,116, forward strand.
CCCAGTTTGTTCCTAAGTTTGATCTAGATTCATCATATCATGTCGTTTTTCGATCTCAGTTCGTTCCTAAGTTTGATCTAGATTCATCATCATGTTGTTCTTCGATCTCGGTTCGTCCATAAGTTTGAATCTCGATTCATCATCATGTTATTATTCGATTTTGGTTCGATTGTAAGTTTGATCTACATTCTTCATGTTGCTCTTCAACCTTAGTTTATTTGTAAGTTTGATCTAGATTAATCACGTTATTCTAAAGATCTCAGTTTGTTCATAACTTTGACCTAGATTAATCATATTGTTCTTCTTAAGTTTGATATAGATTCTATCATATTGTTTACGATCTCAATTCGTTCGTAAGTTTAACCTAGATTTATCAAGTGTTCTTCAATCTTGGCTTGTTCGTTAATTTAATCTAGATTCATTATGTTCTTCAATCGAGGTTCGTTCGTAAGCTTGATCTAGATTCATCATGTAGTTTTTAGATCTGGGTTTAAGTAGGGTTTCAATTCTATATATATATATATATGATAGGTGCAAAATTACTTCGAATTTGTTTAAGAAAAAGATATTAAATTCATTTAAAATACATGCAAATTAAAACAAGAAGATAAAACATTCATACATCTAAGGTAGACTTTTGGAACTAAAAAGTCAACGCAGCTAGCTACTTCTGATGAACTGAGAAATTCAGTAGGACCACATGCAGTCAAGTTCAGTGGAGTTCATGGATCTGGGTTCGTCGGAAACAGCCCAATTTCCGGCGGAATTACAGGCGGCGACGTCAGCTGAGGAGGACATGTTGCCATGGTGGAGCGGCGGTGGTGGCGGAGAAGGAAGATTGACCGGCGAATAGAAGAACGGAAGTTGGAGATTCTCCTGCAAGCTCCGGAGACTTGGGAACGCCGACAGACCCATGTTCCGGTGGAAGCGGGGAGATGGGTCAACGGCGGCGAGAAGTGGAGGGGGAGTGGCAAAATCGTAACTTGGGATGTTAAAACTACCGCCGGTGGTGGTGGAGAAACAGGACACGTGCTCTCTTGGGCTGTTATACGAGCAGCTGTCACGGTCAGTTATGTTCCCGGAAACAGCCGTGGCGGCCACCGGAGCAGAGTACAAAGACGAATCTAGCAGCGGTGGGAGAGACACAGACGACGGAGAGCCTGGTTCTGGGTAAACACTCACCGTACCGGGTATAAACCTGGGTTTCCTCGAACCCCCGCCGCCGTCAACTCCGCCACCAACTCCGGTGCCACTCTTTTGAAACACCCTCGAAATCACCCATTCATCCTGAATTACATTCATACATAACATATAGTTAAAACTCCCAGCTTTTAAAACAATAATTAATGTCACATTCAAATCATGTGTTCATAATTTATTCAAAAACACACAAATAAAACCCTAATTTCACCTGGGTTAACAAAATTATTGCAAATTAAATCACAGTGCCTAGAAACCTCTAATTAACCGACACGTTTTAAGAATTCAAAGATAACCCTGAAAAGAAAAGCACAATAAAGACAATTTCTAGCCGAAGTCCCGTAGAGGGTAGAATGGAGATCCCACATCAATTGAAGAAGAAAACAACCAGACCCACAAAGGGTAGATTGTGAAATTTCACACCGGTTGGTGAGGAGAACGAAACATGTGGAAACCTCTCCCTAAGATACCCATTTTATAAGCCAAGGACAATATTTACTAGCGGTGTACTAGGGCCGTTACAAAATTGAGAATTAGGGTAGGATCAAGAAGAAGAAAAGGGAAGAACCTTGGAATTTGTGGAGAGATAATGGTAAGCAAATTTGCCTTCAAGGCGATATTCATGCATAACCCAGTTACTCTTTTCACCCTTGGGAGCTCTTCCTCTGTAAAACACCAACGTCTTCTTCATCCCCACCAACGAACACGTTTTGACACTATAAATTTCCCTGTCTTTTCCGGTGGCTTTCCAGTACCCAGCCTCCGTCGCCCTGTTCGTCCGGAGACCGGTCGGATACTTCCGGTCTCTAAGGCTAAAGAAATACCACTCCTTCTCCCCCATTTTCGCTTTCTCTGATTAATTACGTAAAATCCTCTATTAATTAACGATTATAGACAACAAAATCAAATGGGGTTCGTTGAAATCAAGAGATAATGAAGCTAATTACCGGGAAGCTCCCATGGCTCGCACTTATTGAGGTCGACCTCTGCAATGGCTCTGCCACTGAAGCTACTGTCGAGGACTTTCTTGAGAAGGTAGTAGGTGATGAGTTCCTCGTCGGTGGGGTGGAAGCGGAAGCCGGGGGGGAGGTGGTGGGGGTGGTGGTCGGCGGCGGCGGCGGCGGAGTCGTGGCGAGAGAATGAAGAAACGTCCATGTTGGAGAAGGAAAAACAGAGGAAACAGGGGGGAGGTCGGAAAAGGAAGAGGAACCCAGAAGAGAAAGCTCAAAACCCAAGTGGAAAATCCATGGAAGGGAGGGAATGGGGGATAAAAAGGGGAGGAAAGGGGGGGTTTCTCTCTCTACTGTAGAGAGAGAAAGTGATGTGGATGTGTATGTGTGAGGGTGGGAGGGAGTGGGGTTCTGATCTGAGTATGCGTGCGTGCGTGAGGAAGTGTGCAGGTATTCCTATGTCAGTGAAGAAAATCAAGTGAAAGGGAACTTTAAATTTTTTTTTTTTTTTTTTTTTTTTTTTTTTTTTTTTTTT
>NW_019268521.1:2723825-2742419 GCF_002738365.1 Cucurbita moschata
TTTTTTTTTTTTTTTTTTTTTTTTTTGGGTTTCTTCGACCCTTTTGTGGTTGGTTTTGGAGGTTTTTGGTTTCACTGTTTTAAAAAATTATCCTCTTTAGTAATTATTTGTTTGTTTGTTTTCTAGTAATTTTTAATATTATACTTAGTTTTTAAAAATTAAAATATTGTCAAATGTACGAGCGTTTATGAATTATGTTCGTAAAAAAAATTTGAACTAATTAAAAATTTTTGAGTTAGTGACTAGTGTTGGATGATGAAAATACCATCTCAGCTAATTTAGGGAATGATCGTGAGTTTATAAGTGAGGAATACTAACTTCATTAGTACGAGACATTTTCGGAAAGCCTAGAGCAGAGTCATGAGAATTTATGCTCAAAGTGGACAATATCATACCATTCTGGAGAGTCGTCAAACATTTATAAGTTATAATGTATCACTGTCATGAAACATTTCTTATAATAGTATGAAAACCTCTCTAAATGCGTTTTGAAACCTTAGAAGGAATCCCTTGAAGTGAATACATATTAGAGCCAGTCAGAATCAGTGTGTTAGTAAGGACGCTAGGCCTTTGAATGGGGTGAATTGTGAGATCTCACATCGTTTAGAGAGGGAAACGTCCCACACTGACCCTCAAGAATGGGTGGATTGTGAGATCTCACATTGATTGTGGCGATAAGTAACGAGACAAAGTCAACCGCAAACAGTATCTATTAGTAGTTGTGTTGACTTTTTCTAAAAAAAAAATGTTAATGGGCTAATCCAATTGAATTTCTTTATCGAAAAAAAAATCTAATGAACCAAACTTTTACGGTCGGGGAGAATGAATTTGTTTGGTTATCAAATCATATGAATACTTATTGTCAAAACAATTTTATATTTGGTAGCTCGTGTTGGGTTGTGCACTGGTAAATTTGTTTTTTGTGACATTGACTACACGACTTGTTTAATGACGACGTTGAAAGTCAACCCACCATGCATAATCCTTAAATTAACGTAGCACACAAATCATGTTAAAATCTATAATTCATAGAAATATTGTCGTATCTTATCGAGCAAACATATGATCGTCAGCTACATTATTCTCGACTCTAATAATTTATCCAATGAATTATTATTTTTTTAATTATATTTTTCAGATTAAAAAAAAAAATTGTTTCCTTCCGTGGGAGATAGAGAGAGAGAGAGAGAGAGAGAGAAAAAGAAGAGGTTCATTTTCAGCATTGTATCAATAAAGCTGTTTTCAAATCTCTTCTTGTCAGCACAGTGAAAGCATTTAAGAAATTAAAACATTTTTTTTTTCTCTCATAATATTATTTATTTTCTCTAATATTATTCTATGGGACGTTGAATTATGCACCCACTATCTGGAATGTATGTCATAAATGGTTTAATATAGACACGTCTCGAATGCTTAGATGAGATGATCGACACATGAGTCATTTTTCAACGGATGTGTCCAAGTAAGTCGAGACGGTCGATGTGACTCGAGACATGCGATGACATCACAATGCATGGATCGTGATAATAAGATACGACGATATTGTGTCACATACAATATTTATTTGGGCTTTAATAATTTATATTTATTTTATATAAATAATAAAAAATTTAAAAATAGCAATAAAATTACAAAATAGCTTTGCACATTTTCATCATTGTATTGCCTGACCACTCTACAACTTTTGCCTTTTTCTCTCTCCTCTCTCTTACTCATCAAAATACATGTGTTTTTTTTACTCTCTATATATATAATTAAATTTTTTTTTTTCTATTTTTATTTCAAATATTAAATTATAAATTCAGTACTTAAAATATCAAATATATCTAACAAATTCTTCGATTAAAATAAAATAGATGAGTTATTTGTTGGATGATGAAAGTCCCACGTCGGCTAACTTAGAGAATCGAATACTAACTTCATTGGTATGAGACATCTTGGGAAAGCCCAAAGTAAAGTCATGGACAATATCATACCATTTGGAGAGTCGTGTTTGTCTAACATGGTATCAGAGTCATGCCCTAAACTTAGAAACTTAGTCGTTCTAATAGATTGGTAAATCCTCAAATATCGAACAAAGGACTTTTATATCATACCATTGTGGAGAGTTGTGTTCGTCTAACATGGTATCAGAGTCATGACCTAAATTTAGAAACTTAGTCGTGCTAATAGATTGGTAAATCCTTAAATATTGAAGCACGTAATTAATTGATATATATATAAAAGAATAATAATGAAAATAGGATTTGGGCATCATTTTCAATTGTGATAGCAAAAATAGGAACCTCTGTGGGCTTAACAGAACACCATCATTATCCAAAATATTCCATTTATTCCAACCTTTCCCTTTCACCTCCACTCCCATTTTTTTTTCTTTTCATTATTTATTTATTTATTTTTTTAACTATTAATTATTTTATTTTTATTTTTTTAAATGTAGGTTGACTCTACCTTTCTTCACTTCCTTATTTATTTAATTCTTAACTTATAAAAAATAATAATTATTATTTTTGTCGTCACACTTTAGTTTGTAATAATTTATTTAATTACGTACGTGTAAATAATTACTTATTTGTGTGTGAAAAAATTATACAGGGTCAATTACTTATGGGTATATAAAAATTAACCAATTTTGAATAATTTATTGGTCACATGATTCTATGCATATATGTGAGATCCCACGAGAAAGAAACGAAACATTCCCTATAAGAGTGTGAAAATCTCTCTCTAATAGACGCATTTTATGTTATTGCAAATGGTATTAAAATCAGACACTGGATGGTGTGCCAGTGAGAACGGTGGTCTCTAATGAATTGTAAAATTCCATATTAATTAGAGAGATAAACGAAACTTTTATTTAATTTATAGAGTGTAAAAAGTAAAAGTTAGAAAGAAGAGGTAAAAATGGTAAGAATTTGGTTTGTATTTGATTTGGAATAGGTAAGAAAACAAAAGGAATAATATGATTAAATGATTAAAAGTGGATATTAGAAAATAAATTATATTTTTTTAAAAAAAATGCATTCATCAATCCCATCCGTCCGTTCAATCCATCACAATCAAAAGAAGTTGGAGAGATTGATGCAATAGGATTTTGACACATCATGCTCGGATTTTGAGACCACACACACGCTAACAGCCTTTACATCAAATCATCCCTCCCCTCTCTCTCTCTCTCTCTCTCTCTTATTTATTACACCTCATTTCCATTTTATTTAATTAAATAATTTACCCAAACAGGTAAAATAAATTGTCCCCCTGTTTTACCCCTAACCTTTTTTAAATTTAATTTCGAGTTGTAAAATTATAAATTATGAGAATTATCAGATAATTAATAAATCCGAAAATTAAAACTGGACCGGGTCGAACCGAACCCGGTTGGGGTATATGGAGTTGACTTTGGTAGACGAGAAATGCGCGTGTTAAATATTATATAAATTAAGAAAATTATATTTTGGGGAGGATAAAAAAGGCGCGTGGATCGAGAGATTAGCATGGGATTGCGGAAAGCGCGTGACGACAAGGTGAAGTCACCCGCGCCGCCCTCGGGTTTACAGCGGCAGAGAGTTAAGAGAGAGTGGTCAGTTTTTATTCAGGCGAAAAAAGCATTGGGCCTTTCTCCTGAATTCCGCACCCCAAGGCCCAATCCATTTCCTTCTTCCATCCTTCTCCTCACCAATTTCTCCTCGATTCCGCTCCACGTACACTTTCCTAACTCTGTCGACTAGTATTGCTTCTAAGAAACTAAAGATATCGTAACTCAAAGATTTTAAAAGGAATCGAAATGTCGAACAATACTTCAAAGCTACCATAACTTGTTTTGAAGACCTAAAAGTTATGACCGTAGCCACAATGCATATCTCGGTAGACGATGCAAAACTTCGATGACTGTGAATGATATCTAAAGTGGGTCATGCACCACCGACTCATTGTTCGAATTTATCGTATTTAATTTAAAATAAAAAAACCTTTAATTAATTTATTTGTATATTAAGAATGAAAGATAGAAATAGAATTGAAAATGTAGGTTCTCGATATTCATAAGCTTTAAATATAATACAAGCTAGCAACTAATATTTAAATATAAACTAATTAAATATTAAAAATAAATTATAAAAAAAAATAATATCTGGAGATTTGAAATTGTATTTTATTTGTATTATTACATATTTTATTAACTAAAAGTTAAAAAGTAAAAAAAAGTAGAAAAAAAAAAGTTAAAATCTTTATTAAATCATGGAACTCTGCTTGGTCACCGTCAGATGACGTGACTGAGCTAGTGGGCCCGAGCAGCGTGTTGTACGAAGAGCTAGGATTCGGTGCGACAGTTGCTAGGTGTACCCGATATATTGTACACCAATTACCAGCGTCCATCAGGATTCAATTATTACATGCCTATTTCCGTGCATTTCGTTTTAGCCTCAGGAATTGAACGCCTGGGCTTTTGCCACGTGGCAGATGCACGCACAAACCTAAAATTTAAATGTTAATAAAATATTATTGCAGGGATGAAAATAAAATAAAATTATTTAAAATTAATGGGATAACAAATAAATAATATTTTTATTTATCTTAAACATAATAACTGTTGTATAAAACTTACGTTTATATCAAAAGTATTTATTTGGTTTTGACAAATATTTTATTTTATAATTTTATTAAAAGTTTATTTCAAAAAATTATATAACTTTAGGGGTAACTTTAAACCTAACTAAATCTGTAATTTAGCCATTAAAAAATTAAATTTAAAAGTATTTTTTTTCCCTTCGAGTTACAATGAGAAGGGTAATCAATTGCACCAAGATTAAAGCTTTTTTTTTCCCTTAAAGTTTGTATATATTTAAATAATATGTAATTAATTCACGTGTGTTATTACCAAAATACCCTTACCCCCCACCAACTCTCTATTATTTTGATGGGAGAAATCGTTAGGAAATTTCCTTCGAATAAACTAAAATAATAAAATCGAATATTCATACATAAATATATATATAATTTTGTAAGAAAATATATGATTTTATAAGTGGATGGAAAATTTCAAGATAAAAAAAAGTAGTGCAATTACTTGATTACCCTTATACAAGAGATTTAGTTAAATTACTATATTTGAAATATCTTATTTATTATTTTACTAATTTTGTTTTAAATTAAAATTTGTGTGTAGCTAAGCCAACCTTGAATGGTCTGACACCACAGCAAACGTGCTTTTATATCCAATTGTTTTTGCTTTTATATCCAATTATTGGAGTGAAAGCGGAAGCAAGATTAATAGTACTCACCCACCCACAAATAAAAATTAAACAAAGAGACACACAATTTTACTTAGTTGGGAGAGAATAAATTTCCTTACATCTGAGACAATCACTATAACCAAAAAGTTTACAAAATACTTTTATATAATCGTACTAATTCTCATGCATAAATGAGAATATTAATCAAAATAATGCAATATTAATCAAAATAGGTGTGGAGTGAGCTGTTGTGGAAGCTGATTTCTCTCGCCATTGCCGATCCATCTGCTTGATCTTGTTTTCATACCGCCCGCGCCGCACAACAGGCGCTTGTTCATTCTTTTCAGTCTGAGAAGGTTCGGTTTCGATTTGGATTTGGATTTCGTTTTCCATTTCGATTTCGATTTCGATTTCTCCCCTGTTTTTCTTTTCCGTTTTGGTGCATAAATTTCTGGGAACTGTTTCTCGTTTCTTTTCTTTTTCCCAAGAGAAAAAGTATCTATATAATTACTTTTGGTCGATTACCTTTCAGATTGCAGAGACCGCAGAAAAAGCTTGGAATTCTTGTGATTGCTGATGAGGTTTATGGGCGTCTTGCTTTTGGAAGTAAACCCTTTGTGCCGATGGGAGTTTTTGGATCAACAGTTTCTGTTCTAACTCTTGGATCTCTATCAAAGAGATGGGTAGGAGCAGGATGGCGATTCGGGTGGCTTGTGACTAGTGATCCATCAGGCACATTCGGAAAACCCAAGGTTCCCACCATACTTGATTGCTAAATTATCCTCTGCTCTTCGTATCTTATGTTTTGTCTGTCAAAACAATGAAAACAATTAATCTTCTGAAGCAAAACTCCGAAATATGTTCTGAAATGATTGTAGAAGCTTCCTTTCTTGTGTTCTGAAATGATTGTAGGATACAATTTATGCTACTGATATCAGTTATATGGACTGCCAAATGTACAAAATTATTGAAATGTGGGAAAGAACACTGTGATTGAGGACTGTGGAGATGAATGGAAATGCATCAAAATGTCTAGGTGTCATGATATCAGTTCTCCACCCTCCTTAGTCCTCTGTGGGTACCTATGGCCTAAGCGAGCTGAGCTACCCTATATCACATATGTGTCACACCACTCCTAGTCCTTGTGGCCTAAGCGAACTGAGCTATCAAGTGGCACATGCATGTATCACACTACATCACACTACCACTTGTTCCTGTGTCCTAAGCGAGCGGAGTTACCGTGTGGCACATGCGTGTGTCACACCACCACTTGTCCTTGTAGCCTAAGCGAGCTCAGCTACCCTGTGGCACATGCGTGTGTCACACCACCACTTGTCCTTGTGGCCTAAGCGAGTTGAGCTATCATGTGGCACATGCATGTGTCACACCACCACTGGTTCCTATGGCCTAAGCGAGTTGAACTACCCTGTGGCACATGCATGTGTCACACTATCACTTGTCTTTGTGGCCTAAGCAAGCTGAGCTATCCCGTGGCACATGCGTGTGTCATACCACCACTTGTCTTTGTGGCCTAAGCAAGCTGAGCTATCCTATGGAACATGCGTGTTTCACACCACCCCCGGTCCCTGTGGCCTAAGTGATGTGTCTTAATGAGCGCGAGCGTTTCGAGATGAGTGTCTTGGGCGACTTCATTTGAAATGAGTTTTTCAAAGACAATACTGGACGGCACGGATGTGCCGGTATTGTGCCCCTGCCCACGTATCAGAAGTTGGATTTTACACCCGCTGTCCAGTACAATATCCATAAATGAAATAGCATGAGCACGAAGGGCGAATGTCTCAATCATTTGATTAAAACCAAAAGTTATAACGATGGGTTGAGGTAAATTATTTCCAATACATTCTGTACCATCATATTCTGGACCAATCTCCTTGTGAGATTCAAAATGGGCTACAGATAATGATCGCACTGAAAGACATGGAGATTCATAGTAAAGGATAATATAGTTTATGTTGACTGCAACCATATTACATAATTTAGAATGCTAAGAAATGAATATAATATGGAGCCCTTGACCTATCTGCCGGCCTCTTGTCTGGTCTGAAAATTATATGTCGGAGTTTAGTCTCTGCCACTGGTGTTGTATTCTTGTTCTTTCTCCTTCTGCCACGAAGCATTGGCCAAAGGATACACCTTTTTACACTGCCCAAAAGACAAACCGATCAAAATAGAATCGGTCTCTTTCTCTACCCTCCAAATACTTCACGACAAACTTTCGAACAGTGAATCCCAAAAGGATTCTCTTTCTCACCAATATCATTTGAATACGACCCGAAATTGAATTATTACAAGCGAAGTGGTTAGTTCTTATGATTTTTTATCGATCTCTACGCCCTTTATATTGGCAAGTTTTCAGCGGTTTCATTCACCCTCTTTGGTGCTTCTGCCCTGCAGGTTCTGTAAATTTCTTCAATGGCGGCCTCCAACTCTCATTCTAATGAAACTGGAGGTGGGTTTGTTTTTTTTTTTTCGATGTTTTTGATGTTGGGTGTTTTCTTGTCTGCCCTTTGTTGTTAATATGATTGTTTCTGCTTGTGTGCTGATGCATTAGCTATTGGAAATGGAAGTGAATCTGACTTGAAGGTTCATGTTTTCTCATCATCATTGGAGGTAAGTTCTCCAAACACCCTATGTTTGATGGATCATTTTTTTTTTTTTTTGGAAGAGTCCAAGTCCACAGCTAGTAGATATTGTTCGTTTTGGTCGGTTATGTATCGCTGTCAGCTTCACAGTTTTAGAATGCGTCTACTACGGAGAGATTCCCACACCCTTGTAAGGAATGCTCTGTTCCCCGCTAAAGTGGACAATATCTGCTAGCCGTAAGCTTGGGCCGTTAAAAATAGTATTGGAGCTAGATACTGGGCAGTGTGTTAACAAGGACGTTGGTCCCCTTGGTTGGAGAGGGGAATGAAACATTCCTTATAAGGGTGTGGAAACCTTCTCTAGTAAACGTGTTTTAAAACTGTGAGGCATGATGATACGTAAAGGGCCAAAACGAAGAATATCTGTTCGCGGTAGACTTGAAGCGATATGTTTTTGAGATGGTTATTAGAGGCTGTGAGGCACTGAAACAATTGCAAATAGAAATGACCCATTATGGTTTCTTTGAATTTGGCCTTTAAATGACTAAACTTCCATTGCTGTTGAAAATGTTTTTCTCTTCCTTTCAAAACAGTTGCTCGAAAAACTTCATGAGAAATGGAGTTTGAAGAAGAAACCATATCCAGCAATGTATTCCAGCATTTTTGGTGGAATTATTACAGATCCAGCTATGATGATGATTCCGATCGATGATCACATGGTTCATCGAGGCCACGGCGTGTTCGATACAGCCATCATTTTAAATGGGTTGGTACATGAGAAAGTTCATCAAACATGTTAAACTGTTCTAGACTTCATTACTAACTTTGGTTCTTTACAGACATTTGTATGAGTTGGATGCCCACATCGACCGCTTTCTAAGATCGGCTGCAAAAGCGAAGATCTCGTCTCCGTTCCCCCGGTCGGTTCTTCGGAGCATTCTTATCCAATTGACAGCAGTATCAGAGCTCAAGAAAGGCACCTTAAGGTACTGGTTAAGTGCAGGACCTGGAGATTTCCTTCTCACGCCCTCTGGACATGGCAATTCTGCATTCTATGCAGTAGCCATAGACGACGACTTCTCTCAATGTAAAGAAGGGGTTAAAGCCATAACATCGACCGTGCCGATAAAGACGCCACAGTTTGCGACGATGAAGAGTGTGAACTACCTACCAAATGTGCTAACCAAAATGGAAGCTGAAGAGAAAGGAGCATTTGCTTCCATTTGGGTTGATGATGAAGGATATGTTGCAGAAGGTCCAAATGTGAATGTTGCATTTATAACCAAGGAAAAGGAGCTTATCTTGCCTTGTTTCGATAAGGTTCTCTCGGGCTGCACTGCACTCCGACTTCTAGCTCTAGCTCCGAAGTTGGTCGAGGACAGGAAGCTGAAGAGCGTCGGAACTGCGAACCTTACGGTTGAGGAAGCCAAAGACGCTGCTGAAATGATGTTTGTAGGAAGCACACTTCCTGTACTGCCAATCATCTCATGGGATGATGAACCGATTGGAGATGGTAACTAACATCTTTTGTTATGATCTTAACTTTTGTTGAAGTGATAATGAATGAAATGTTCTCATTAATCGTTTGTTACAGGACGCGTCGGGGAATTGACGATGGCGCTTTCGGATCTTCTTTGGGACGATATGGTTTCTGGTTCTGAAATAGAGAGAATACCAGTTCCATACACTTAAGGATGTCAAAGGCTGCTGCTGCTCAAGGAATGGTATCAGCTGAAAATGAACAGCCACCTGATTCTTACTGTCATTGTTGTCTCTCTTTTTTCGCCATCACTGCTTTCTCTGAACACGAATAAAAGGAAAATATCTATTCGATCCGTTCGAATAACGATTTTTTTCGGTGTTACTGTGTATATTCATCACGAACTCGATCGTCTTACCTTCCGAAACTTGACATCGACATCAATGGAAAAGGCCAATGTGCATTCATTCTTAAGATGTTTCAATGATTTTGGAAGTGCCTAAAACATTTGTTCTTGTGTTCTTCACAAATATGAACAACAATTAAATTTGAGAAAAGTTGTAATACTTAACAAAGTTTGAAGTACGAAACTCAATGGGTTCTAAGAAAGAGGATCGTGCTTGAATGAGCGATTGACAGGTCTTGTTCAAGTGTTGAAAGAACGAACGGGACACTTGGGAGTTTCTTCTCGTCTAGCTCCTTGATAAAGTTGCAAAAAACAAATAGAATTTGCAGTAGTTCAGAAGATCTCTCTTTCAACACTCGAACTTCAAAAGTTCAAGACTATATCTAGACTAGCTCGGCTCTACTCCTATCAGGGTTTGAATCCTTGGGGTAGAAGTGAGCGTGAGCGGCGGAAAAACAAATAGAATTTGCAGTAGTTCAGAAATCTCTTTTTCAACACTCGAATTTCAAAAGTTCAAGACTATATCTGGACTAACTCGGCTCTACTCCTATCAGGATCTGAGTCCTTGAGGTAGAAGTGAGCGTGATTTTGAAGGAAAAAGAGAAACGAAGAAGCAGACGATCCTTCGAAAGAATACCTTAGTTCAAGAATGATAGATCGAAAGAGTAAGTAAGTTCAAGTAAGTTCAAGATGGATATATCAATTGATGTGTTTATTTATAGAAAGTTTATAACTTTGAAGCATTGGTTTATTATTTTTGTCAAATTATTTTGTGTTGGAAAAAATGTCCCAAAAAAATCAAGGACGAAAGCAGAATGAAGATGCTATATTTAAACACCCACCCTGTAACTTCCCACGAGTGACAGCGCTAGAAGAAGAGGGAGAGAGGAGAAAATTTCGATCGATTTACGCGGATTGGTATCAGGATTTGGCGTGCTGCTGATCTTCGGCTTCGGCATCAATGGCGACGGAAAAATCACCTACGCCGGCATCGAGATCAGGCTTGAGAAAGCCAGTCTTCGTTAAGGTCGAACAGCTCAAGCCTGGCACTAATGGTCACACACTCATCGTCAAGGTCGTTAGCTCCAATACCGTGCTGCAGAAAGGTCGATCGGTGTCACAGCACCTTCGACAGACGCGGATCGCTGAGTGCCTTATTGGAGACGAAACTGGAACCATTTTGTTCACGGCGCGTAATGATCAGGGTATGAATTTTGAAATCTTCCGTTGCTGTTACGCTTTATGTAGTGTTTTTCATGAATTGAGTAGGGAAAATTAGGTATTGTTGGATCGCAGGTGGGGAGGCTAAATCAATGATTATGTAGATTGGAATGTTTGAACTATGTGCCCTAGAGCGATTATTAAACAATATGGATTGTGAGATAGGGTTTGGCGGATTACCTACATCTTACCGATGCGCTTAAAGGAACTTGAAACTAGAAATATGCATTGATTTTGCTCTACAAAACGTAATTTCATTATCAGTAGCTTGAACTGGATGCGTTAGAATGGCTAGGAAGAATCAAATCCCTGTGGTTTCCTGTTATTGACCATAATCTGCAGCTTGATAAATGAAGATTTGAACTGAAACTGAAGTGTTTGATGTTAATTTCTCACAAATCCCTAGCCCAATCTGCTTCTAGCTGGTCTGCAAACTATTGCCACTTGAATCTCTAGCTTTGAAATGAAATCTCTGCAATGAACTCATTTATCATGTTGTCTTATATGGTTATTTGTTTGCTCAGTTGATCAAGTAAAACCTGGGACAACTATCATTCTTCGAAATGCAAAGATCGACATGTTCAAAGGATCAATGAGGCTCGCAGTCGATAAATGGGGCCGCATCGAGGTCGTCGAGCCCGAAAATTTCGTCGTCAAGGAAGACAATAATCTATCTTTAATTGAGTATGAACTTGTGAATGTTGCAGAGGAATGAGAAGAAGAAGGCCAACTTTATGCATATAATCAATGGACATTGATATCAGTTTCCAGGTAATCTGCTGATGTGAATATATATATATATATAGAACATCGCTATATTATAGTTTTGTATGGGTGAACGAACTGCCCCTTAAGCTCACACACAGTTTTCAATCTGCTGGGCATGTATATTGTATACTCTCTAGTTGTTATCCAACCTGGTTTGTTTATCTTAAAACTTCCGAGATCTATTTGATATTTTTGAAATTTAAAGACCGTGATAGCTCAATTGTCTTGATTTGTTAGCTAGTTAACATTTTTTATATTTTATCCTTCGGGGACATCTGATATAGAGAAGATTAGCATGACCCTTGTGCAAGAATGACATGCACAAATCGAGAAATGGTATAAGAGTCACACATCGTGATAGCGAGAACAACACTGGGCCCCAAGGGGAGCGAATTGTGAGGTCCCACTTGGAAAGGGTCTCCTTGATAGACGCATTTTAAACCCGTGAAGCTGACATCAAAGTGGACAATATCTTCTAACAGGCATCTTGATAATATCTTCTAACAGGCATCTAAGGTTAACAAGATATGAATATGGGTACCAACAACTTTATGCAAAAAAAAAAAAAAAAAAAAAAAAAAAATTTATTATTTTCTAATTTAAAATCTCAAGCACTGTTAAATACTATTCAAAATATCAGAAACAATCCGGCAGCCTTGGATGGCCGCCACCGTCCCCGTCAAAACCTCCGACAGCACCGGAACGCGAGGGTTTTTATTGAACTCTTCCAAGCAGCTATTCACATTCCTTATCGCAATCTCCAAAGTGTTTCTGCCGGTGGTGTAGTCTCCGGCCGCGACAGCCCTTTCGATTCCCGGAAAATCGCCGGCAGTATACCCCGTCGATAACCAGCAACCGTTCAAAATCGTCTTCAATGCGGAATCCGGCGTGCTACGGAGAAGGTCGCCGAGTTTCTGCGCCATTAATCTGGTATTTCTCTCAGCACATCCAATGGCGATGACTGCGAGTCCACGGACGTCGGCGGTCTGGCTTCAGGAGGAGGATTCGAAGCAATCGGAACAAATGACCGGCTGTTCAGTCTCGCCGCAGAGGCTTCCGATCAAGGCGGCGTCTGGTTTCACGTGAGAAAAGAGAGCGAAGAGGACGAGAAATTGAAGCATGGAATTGGAGAGATTCATGTTTGATTTGTTAAATCTTCGGAATATCAGTGTCTGGATTAGAAGAACGATGATCTTCCATTGCAGGTATTCAAATCTGAAATCTGTGAAGCATTTGATTCATTGCTGCTTTGATCTTTTTTGAATTTGCATTTTCCATTTTTTCCATTTCGATCTTCGATGGTCTCCTTGAATTAATTATTTCCTTTTTTTCCATTTCAGAATTTAATCCCAATCTTAGACTAGTATTATTAGGTAATTAATTTCAATAAAAATTAACTCTAAAATATTAAATTAAAAATATATATATATATATGTTCCTGCTGCAGAATTCGACCACCCCAACGTCCGTCGTCTTCCTCTGCTCCGGTAGACCGTCGGAGTGTAGACTGTACATTAGACGCTCACTTCCGCTCATTTCAAATCAATGTTTGTGAGAGCGCCGCTGCTTAAGGTTTCATCATTCTATTCAATCCCATGTCATTCTCTGGTTCCGTTGTATCTCTCTTCCGCAATTTGTTCTTCTCCACGGACACCTTTATCTATCCGATGCCATTCATCTCTCCCCACAGCCCACGATCCATCTTCTTCGGCTCCCTCTGAATCCCTCGATGTGGTGCATAATCGTTGGAGGCCCATGTGTTTGTATTACACACAGAGCAAGTGTACAATGGTATTTTTTTTAATTCTGGATTTGAGCTGTTGCACTCGCGTTTTTCGAATGCCTCTTTGTTTTCTTTGCTTACATTTTCCGAAGTGACTGAAGATTCTACTTGATTGTGTGTGCCATGTGGTTAGTTTGGTGTTGTACACCACATGTTCGACGATATTCCTCAGAGAACTTTTGCTCGTTTTTCTTGCGTGTTAAGCTGCCTGCTAGTTTAATTTGGTAACCCACCAGAACAAAATTGGAAATGATACGAATTTACGACCATTTTCCACTATTGATCAGACTATGGTCTTATGTTGTGTGTTGTAGTGGTTCTGACTGAAGTTCCCTAGCTGAAATTTCGCAGCCAAGTTTAGATATTCATGTGACCCTGTTTTGTAGATGGATGATCCACTCCACATAAAGAAGTTCAATCATGATATCTCCAGGGAGCTTCAGGTAGATGTTGCTAGCTCAAAACATATGCGAACTCAGGATATTGAGTTTTTTCTGGTGCTTGATTTGGAGGGTAAAGTTGAAATAATTGAGTTTCCAGTCATATTAGTCAATGCCAAGACACTGGATGTGACGGGTTTTTTCCACAGGTTCTACCTGCTCACTCTTGCTCTTTGTTATGCATTTATTTATCTTTCCGCTCGGCAGATTTTATATTTTATGCATCTCTATATTTCCCTGTTACCTGTTTTTTCTTAATAGATCTGTAAAGATTTTAATCTCAAAGAGCATGTAGAAGGAATCCCTTTAAGGCTTCCCCTCAAGGTTTTTAAAACGACCTTGAGGGGAAGCCCGAAAGGAAAAGTCCAATGAGGACAATATCTATTAGCGGTGGGCTTGAGATGTTATAGGATGGCTTACTACCCCGATGGACATATTGATTGCATGTAATATAAGCATGGAGTAAAATGTTCGCTTAATTTGGAACCATTTTAGCATATGTAATGTGTAGTTAGGAAAATCGGCTTCTGTGCGGTTGAGAGATGACACTGACCGGTTTATTATGCTTGTAACCCCATCATGTAAAATGGTTTAACTTCTACGAATGCCAACAAATGTTCTTTGGATGATTAAGAACAAGAAATTTATGGTTTTTCTTTTTTGGTTCTACGTTCTTTGACGACTGCCTTAAATCCTTCCTCAGGTTTGTTAGGCCTTCAAGAATGAGTGAACGAAGGATAAATGAGTACATTGAAGGAAAATATGGCAAGTTTGGAGTTGACCGGTATGTCTAATCTATGTGTGGTGAAGGCTTGATAATGTTCGACATTATTGTGGATTCATTTAGTTCTTAGGCTTCAGTACAAATATATTTCCATGCATGATTGTATGGTGTACATGTCCAATGCTAATCAGGTAGGATGTGGGATCCCGCATCGGTTGGAGAGGGGAACGAAGCATTGTTTATAAGGGTGTGGAAACCTCTCCCTAGTAGACGTATTTAAAAACCGTGAGGCTGACGGTGATATGTAATGGGCCAAAGTGGACAATATCTGCTATCGGTGAGCTTGGGCTGTTACAAATGGTATCAGAGCTAGACACCGAGCGGTACGCTATCGAGGATGCTAGGCCCCCAAAGGGGGTGGATTGTGAGATCCCACATCAGTTGGAGTGGAGAACGAAGCATTCCTTATAAGAGTGTGGAAATCTCTCCCTAGTAGACGCATTTTGAAACTGTGAGGCTGACGGCGATATGTAACGGGCCAAAGCGGATAATATCCGCTAGCGGTGGGCTTGGGCTATTACATAGGACTACTTTTTCTTCCATATGTTTACAAGTGCCGTTAAGATTCTAATGGACTTCTTTTTACTAGCTGATAGTTCCATATTATATTTGCAGTGTCTGGCATGACACAGCCATACTGTACAAGGATGTTATACAACAGTTCGAAGATTGGCTGGTTGAGCATCAACTATGGAGGAAGGAACTGGGTGGTGTTCTTGATCGAGCAGCATTCGTGACATGGCAAGCCTCCTTTTCTTGATCTACTTTTAAGCTTTACAATTCCTTGCTAAATTGTTCATTTATTCATATTGTGAATGTGCTATGTGTAACAGAAGTGTTGATGATTTATGCCATCTTTTACTTGTACCAGTGGAAACTGGGATATAAAAACTCAGGTCCCACATCAATGCAGCGTGTCAAACATGAAACTTCCTGACTATTTTATGGAGTGGATCAATATCAAAGATGTTTATCTCAACTTTTACCAAAAGAAGGTACGATAGTCTGTCCGTCCGTCAAAATAAGAGTTTGTAGCATCTTGAATGGGGCGTAACATCACATCAGCTAATTAAGGGGTTGATCACGGGTTTATAAGTAAGGAATACATCTTCATTGGTTTGAGGCATTTTGGAATCAAAGCCACGAGAGCTTATGCTCAAAGTGGACAATATCATGCCATTTTGGAGCCCTCGAACAAAGTACACCCTTTGTTCGACACTTGAGTCACTTTTGACTACACCTTTAAGACTAGCAACTTCTTTGTTTGACCGTTGAGGATTCTATTGACATGGCTAAGTTAAGGCCATGACTCTAATACCATGTTAGGAATCACGACTCTCCATAATGGTATGATATTGTGCACTTCGAGCATAAGCTCTCATGGTTTTACTTTGAGCTTCTCAAAAGATCTCATACGAATGGAGATAGTACTCCTCACTTATATACCCGTGATCTTCCACTAAATTAACGATTAGTTTCTCTGATAATGGAGCTTACATGACCCATTATTGATGAAGTTTTTTACTTTGGATGGTAACTGATAGGCGACAGGAATGACGACGATGATGAGACAACTCGAAATACCCTTGGTGGGAAGCCATCATCTTGGTATAGATGACACAAAGAACATCGTGAGAGTGTTGCAGAGAATGGTTGCCGATGGTGCACATTTGCAGATCACTGCTCGTAGGAATCCCAATTCTCCTCAACATGTTAAGTTTCGTTTTGAGAACCGTATTTAATGGCGGCCATCTTCAGCAACTTATCATCAATATTTGTCTGGGTGATTCTTAAATTAGCTACATGAGATCTCATGAATTGTAAAACTATGAGCTCGTGAAAATGTCCTCGTAGGTGTATTTTTCAGCGCCTTTTTTTCTCGTTCTAACAATGACACAATGGCACGGAGGAGGTTGAATATTTAGAATGATAATTAATATTTTATTTATTGAGTTAGGCTCGAATATTAGATGGATAGCATGATGATTCGAACTATTATATTTTAGCTAGTGTTCATGCATTAATTATGTAACAACTTCTATTAGCCTCACGGTTTTGAAACACATCTACTCGAGAGAGATTTCCACACCCTTGTAAGAGATGTTTCGTTCCCTTCTCCAACTAATGTGGAATCTCAAAATCCACCCTACTTAGGGGCAGCGATCGCCCGACTCTGATACCACTTGTAACCCACTAACAGATATTGTCCGTTTTGGTTAATTACGTACAAAACGTGTCTTTTAGAGAGAAGTTTCAACTCTCTTGTAAGGAACGTTTCGTTCCCTTATTCAAATTAGGTGAAATTTAGTTGCCTTAATAAATAAATTAAAATATATATATATATATATATATATATATATATATATATATATATATATATATATATATTAATTAGAAGTCAAATTTTAAAAATTTTAGTTTGCATTTTATAAAAAAAATATTTGTGAAGTTTAAATTTTTAAAAACCTTTTTAAAAATAAATAAATAAATAATTTTTAAACAAACGCACAAAGAATTACAAATTGGAACCCTCCTTCCTCTCTTTTCCCGTTTAGGGCCGCCGGGCGAGAAGACGGCCGAAGTCGACAAGTATTATTAGTAGTATGTGAATTGCGGGAGTTGGCCTTCGAAGTGGAGCTTCAAGATTATGGAGTCTCAGCTCAAGAAGAGCGCTAAACCCAAATTGCTGAACCCTAATTGGGCGCTACTCCAACAAGTCATTCTTCTTCCCTCCATCCCTCCTTTTTCCAGTCTCTCTTTCTATCACTGATTTTTATCTTCTGATCCTGCAGAAACTGAACCCTCATGGTTCAAAGCGATCCTCCAGTGTACCGAAATCCGAAGCCTCATCAAAGACCCTTTTAGGTAACAGTTCTTCTACCCTGGGTTCATATTGCTTTCTTAGTTTCCCATTGATATTTATCTTGTTCGATGAACTCTGTGTATTATGAAATTTATCTGGTTTTGTTAACTGAGCCATGCTCTTGTTTGATGAATTCTGTGTTACTTAATATCTCTATTTCTGTGTGATTGGGGAAGTATGAGCTTCACTGATTCAAACACAGTAAGTGAAAACTGGGTTTTGCTTCAATCATCACTTTAGATGGTGTATGTTTGCGTTAAGCTTTTGATTTTTCTAATTATTTTATCGTGAAGTTCTTAGTTCACGAAATGTTTAGGCTTGTTTTTTGTTTCATTCTAATGAATCCACCTAGTTTTTGTTGTCATAATCAGTGTATTAAATTTCGATGGGTGACATTTTCATTGATATTTCCACATGTCCATGGATATTAACATAATGGGTGGATGAACATTTCCATTATATTGTGAAAAAATAGATGAAACATCAGATAAAAGTAACAAAATGTCACTAATGAGATCTCGACATTTTAAACTTTGGTCATAATGTCATGATTTTGTTAACTTGTGCGACCTGGGTTTACAGGAAAACGCAAGGATAGATCTGATGAGGAGTCAGATCACTCCAACAAGAAACTTCTCATTCCAGTGAACGATGACTTTAGGTAATCTCTTAGAATTATTTTAGATTACTTGAAGGACATAGTAGTTGTTGTCTACTTACTGTAGATGCAAAGTGAAAAAAAAAAACTACTTGTATAATCACCAACTTCTGGCTAAAAAAGAAATTTAATTATAATTCAGTCCTCGACTATCATAAGTAGCAAGCAAGTTCATGTGACTAAATTATGAATTACCTTGGAATTAAACAAATCAAGTTCTGTGTGGCTTCTAGCCCCTTAGTATTGGCAAAATAATAATAAATCAAAGCTCGAATTTACTTGATTCCCTGCTTTTGTTTTCTTTGCCAAGAAAGAATCGAATTTAATACTCCAAATAACAACCCCCCCCCCCCCCCC
>NW_019268521.1:2742921-2822939 GCF_002738365.1 Cucurbita moschata
AAAAAAAAAAATCTTATTTGAACTCGTCGGGGTTAAAATCAGAAGAAACATCTAGAATAAATAGCTGGGTTCCTTTGGAAGTCTAGCTCAAAGAATTGACGACTAACTCACTTCAAACTTTTGCCAGTCTTACAGATGTAGTAGCTATGGATTGTGAAATGGTTGGCGTGGGCCAAGGTAACAAAAGCGCCCTTGGACGAGTTACAGTGGTATTCAGTCTTTCATCCAATCCTTTTTGAATTTGAGCACCTGTTATTCGTATCCATGTATTTGGTTTTTTAGCATACACGTGCAGAGGCAGACTCTTTATACCTCCTTCAATCAGGAGAGTGGATGGATTATTATTATTATTATTGTCTTTTTGGAGGGGTTGATAGTTAAAACTTTCATTGTCATATGTAGCTGCTTCTTGGGGCACCAAAGAGTGACGTTTAACTTTTATATATTATTAGTTGCTAACAGTACTGCCAATTAATGACAGGTAAACAAATGGGGGAATGTTATATACGATGAGTTTGTACGTCCTATAGAGCGTGTGGTTGACTTTCGGACTGAAATTAGTGGCATAAGACCCTGCGACCTGAGGAAAGGTGACCTTAGTTTTCCTTATTTCTTTTAATATGTATATTTGGATGTTTGCATGTCTTAATACAATAGTACTCAGCTACCTAACATCTTTACCTAACAAAAAGCATTCTAGGGAAGAGATTGGAATCATCTGTTTCCTTGGAGTGTTTACAAGGATGCCTGATTTCTAGCTATGTACAATTATCTCTGAGGAAAGTAATGCTAGGTACTAAGAGGGAAGTGAAAGTGTGAAATCCCACATCGGTTGGAAAGGAGAACGAAATATTCTTTATAAGGGTGTGGAAATCTCTCCCTAGCAGACGCGTTTTAAAATCTTGAGGGAAAGCCCCGTAGGGGAAGCCCAAAGAGAACAATATCTGCTAGCGGTAGGCTTGAGCTGTTTCAGAGTAGGTAGATTACTGAAAAGTAAATTTAGGGTATTGTACTTTGCCCCTTGCTTTCAACAAGATGGCCTGGGATTTGGATTTTTTAAGTTCCTTGCGCTCAATCAGTCTTTCATCCTCTGATTTCCAATTGGGATTTACATTTTTTTACGTTTACTTTAGGTTTCGTAATATCATTGACGTAATCGATTTAATTTTTCAATTTCAGCAAAGGATTTTCCAACTGTCCAGAAGAGAGTGGCAGAATTGATTAAAGGAAGGATTCTTGTTGGCCATGCCTTGCGTAATGATCTTAAGGTATCTGGATTAATGTAGTTTATGGTTTAAAGTATAAATGTGAACAGTTAAAGTAAAGTTCTTTTGACAGGCATTGCTCTTGAGTCATCCCAAGAAGGATGTGAGAGATACCTCCGAGTATCAGTTCTTCCAGAGGTAATAATTTTGCTTCCCATTGAACTTTATAACTTCAACCCGTTCGATTCTACTTCGAAAAATATCCGTTCTCAAATGTTTGGTGACACAGGGGAGGATGTAGAAGAGCCCTCCGCCATCTTGCAGCTGAGGTTCTTGGCGTTGAGATTCAAAATGGGGAGCACTGTCCTGTTAGTTTTCTGATCTTTTCACCCTTTATATTTTTAGCTCCTTTTGTTAAACTGCCAAAGAAATCTCTGGGTATTGATTAACGAACATGAGTTGATGTAGTGGTCAATTACGGTCATAAAAATGAAAAGGCTTAGAGAGAATGGATTCAAGCCATGATGACAACCTACTTAGGATTTTATACCCGACTAGTTTTCTTGACAACCAAATATAATAGGGTTTAGCCGTTATCGTGAAACTAGCCGAAGTTTTTGCGAGCTATGTTACTTGTTTTCATCCTAAGATTCATGACCACCAAAAGCAAGGACTCCCATCTCGATGCAAATTACGTGTGATGTCTGACCTGATTTTGCAAATTCTGGGAATCTGTATATCGTTCAAGCTTCCTCTATTACTGTAACGGCCCAAGCCCATCGCTAGCAGATATTGTCCTCTTTGGGCTTTCCCTTTCGGGCTTCCCCTCGAGGCTTTAAAACGCATCTTTCAAAGTTACACAGCGGAACTGGTGCTCATCTAGATACTGTCCTCTTTGGGCTTTTCCTTTCGGGCTTCCCCTAAAAGTTTTTGGGCTTCCCCATTACACGTTTGCTTGCTAGGAAAAGGTTTCCACACCCTTGTAAAGGGTGCTTCGTTCTCCTCTCCAACCAACGTAGGATATCACAATTACTATCGATGCCAACAGCTTGCAAGAAATTTTATTCAGATCGGCCTTTTAAATGTTTTACCATTCTGTCATGGGACATTTTGTTTTGAAAGATCTGTGAAAATTTGGCTGAATTTTGTTTTGTAGGTAGAAGATGCTCGTTCTGCAATGCTGCTCTATCAAAAGAAAAGTAAGGAGTGGGAAAAGAGTGTCAAAGCTGAAGTAAAGCTTAAATTGAAGCAGAAGAAACGCAAGCCAAGGAAGAAATCCAAGGATGGAGGTGGTGTTGAATGAACGATCAAACTCCTAATATCTTAATCTGATGCAGATCTTACAAAAATGTGGAACTTGCTGCTGTAGAATTGAGTAGAGATTATAGTCATTCTTTATTTTGAGTGAGACCATTGGCCTGTGTTCTTGGCCAAATTTTGATCTTCAAGCTCAAGAACTACTGGTTACTAATATTGTACGGATACGTCAACTTAATATCGTAAAGCAACTTTTAATCTCAAACACAAGCACGCGTCTCGTATTGATCTAATTTTGGTCTAGTTAGATATAGAAGTAAGCTACTATAGCGTTAAAGTGCACTAAATACCTTCTCATTTGATCTTATATCACAATTACGGGAAGTTTCTCACTTATCGTTTTAATAGAAATCATATTCTTATCTTTTTGGAAAATATTACATTATTCTATAAGATTACAACGTTTCTCCTCTCGAGTAGAGTGTACTCACTTTACTTTTTTACTCCATACATGTGATTGGATGGATGGTCTCCGTTAATCCACGTGGACTTATTAATAGAGGTTTGATAGATTTGGAGGATGGTCTCCGTTAATCCACGTGGACTTATTAATAGAGGTTTGATAGATTCGGAATTATCCGAAGATTTCGGTTACAACATAAATGCATATCTAAAAGTTAATATACGATAAACGGTAATCAACGTGTGCTTATTTCCTTGGAGATTAAGAGTTAAAATTTTTTTTTTTTTTTTGGGTCCTAGAAAAACAACCCAAAATACAAAATTTAATTTTTTTTTTCAACCATACCATAATCTTGTTTAAGAAAAAGGCAGATGGTTAAATGAACGGATAAGATATGCCTTTTCGGACATATTCTGAAGTAAATTACAAAAAAAAAAAAAAAAATTTGGGGAAGAAGAAAACCAGTTGCCAGAGTCCAATCAGAAAACTAATTGTGGAAGAGAAATGCGGAATCGATGGGGACGTTTTTATGCCATTGATTGACTAAATTCACCAACACCCACCCTCAAAATTCTCAACAACACTCTCTCTCGCGCCGATCACACCCCATTTACTGTGAGTTCCTTCTCCCATTGCGCTCGTCTCTCCGTTTTTAGCGACTGTATCTCTGCTTGTCCCCTCTTGCTGGCCTTAATCACTGATCATCTTCATCTTTGAGGTCGATTTCTTGCATACCCTTTGTTTGATTTCTTGGGGACTGTTGGAGTTTGCTGACGATTTCTCGCTAATTGGTGAACATGCTAAGTAGCTTTTGATTTTAGATATGAACCGTATGGTTTGAGTATTGGGTATTTTCCCCCTTAATTTTTGTTCCTTACTTGCATTTCTGATGGGTGTAAGAAGCAAGATTGCTTCGTTGAAAGCCATATTCATGGGATTTCTGAAACCTTTTTGTGGGTTGAATTGTTTTTGCCTTTTTAGTATGCATTGTACATGCTGAACTAAAATAGTGTTAATGTCAAGTTCTTCGTGATTTTGGCGTAGACTTTGAGCAGAAGTTGGTTTTATTGACTGAACTTTATTTTTTTAAGCACCTGGTTTACTCATATAAGTTGAGAGTTTGGTGAAACTTTAACTTTTTGTTCTTTGATTGCGCTTTTTGTTCCTTCTTTTTAATCTTCTCATGTTTGCATTGTAGTTTGTTTGTTCTTGAAATAAAAATTTCTCTTCCCAATATTTCCTGCATAGTGATCTTAGGCATTGAAGATAAGGATAGGATGATTTTATAGACATCTTGAGATGAAGAGAAATGGGGATTGTTGGATGTTGAAAAGTCAAAAAACCTGCTGATTATCTCGAATGGATCTCGAAAATGGCTAAAGGGTTTGTGGCTGGAGTAATGAAGATATTCCCAAGGTGGTGTAAATTCATAATATCCTATGGGTATGGTGGAAACGTATTCTTCTTTGTCGCTTATATTTAGAGTGAAAGGACAAATTTGGTTGAGTTCCTATGAGATCTCACATATGTTGGGGAGGAGAACGAAGCATTCTTCATAAGGGTGTGGAAACCTCTCCCTAGGAGACGTGTTTTGGAAACCTTGAGGGGAAGTCCGAAAGGGAAAGCCCAAGCGGTAGGCTTGGGCTATTACATATTGTATCAGAGCTAGACACGAGGCGGTGTAGCAGCAAGAACGCTAAGGCTCGAAAGAGATGGATTGGGGGGGGGTCTCACATTGATTGGAGAAGGGATCAAGTGCCAGCGAGGACGCTGGGTTCCGAAGGGAGGTGGATTGTGAGATCCCACATCGGTTGGGAAGGATAATGAAACATTCTTTATAAGGGTGTGGAAACTTTTACCTAGCAGACACGATTTAAAAACCTTGAGGGGAAGCCCGAAAGGAAAATTCCAAAGTAGACAATATCTATTAGCGTTGGGCTTGAGTTCCATTTTAATGCATTTTTAAGTTCTCTTTGGATGCATGCTCATGTCACCTTTTGCCACTACTTTTCTTCACAATAGCTGTGCTGATCTTTACTTCGTATTAGTGCTTGGAAGCGTTGTGCCAATGTGCAAGTTTTCCATGATGTGTAATTCATATCCATTGGCATGTCTAGAATCTGTACTTGTATTTGAACTTTATGTTGTTTGTTAATATCATTCGACAAAATACTGTTTTTTCATATACTTTTTGTTTAAGAGCAGGTATATCTGCACTTCCATGGACACAAGGGACAGAACACGTCTCCCTCGTCATACAACTCCAACAATGGATCTGGAATTAGATCAACCAAGTCTTCTGCCTGAGCTTTCTCTTTCGGGCCATGGAGCCTTCTCGCGTTGGAGTGGCCATTCGATGGTTACAGCTTCAAGAAACTCAATGAATCCTGATGTTCAACGTCTACCTGAGCATGCTAATGGTGCCATACTCTACGGAGTGAACCGATACAATGGTTCTAGGATCCAACGTGCTCAAGATATACAGGTAGCAACTACGGGCAATCCCTGTTCGTATCTGACCTCACCATATGGTACTCAGCAGTTCCCATCTCCTAGAAGTGGATTGATTGGAAACCCTGCAGATGCATATGCAAGGAATAGTCATTTCATGGAGGTCGGATTTCCGTATAAGAGAAGATTTTCTGAAGGGGTCCCTGTGAACTTTCAGGGTCCCAATAGTTTAGCAAGCTCTGAGTCTTTGAATGGACCTTTTAATCCTGTACATGGCCATGTTCCTAGCCACTTGACTAGAGGAGACTTAATGGTTCAGCCCTTTCAGCCAGCCAGCAATGCTCTCCGGTTAGACCAACCTGTAAACTTTAACTTTGACGATCGAAGTGCTTGGACCTGGAACCAAACTCCTGCAGGTTTCGCTATCCATGGTATATTTTTCTTTAGATATGCTCGCCACGCCCCCTTCCATTTAGGTTGCTGGAACTTTAAGAGTTTTTCTTTTCAAACTTCTCAGTATACTGTTGAGTTCTGCTGCCAATTTTAGTTTAAACTACATTGGTGTTTATAGCAATACACAATTTTGCAGGGGACAACGGGATTAGAGGTTCTTCAGAAAGTTTTAGCTCAGGTCTTCATAGATATAGTGAAATTTCTGGGATGAGTTGTTCTCCAAATTTTCAGCATCCTCCTTCGATGATGATCCAGCATTCGAGTCATCGAATTCCGTTACAACAGGTGCACTTGCATCCCCAAGCAGCAGCAGCAGCAGCTATACCAAGGGTTCGTTTGAGTTCTGCTTATGGTATCGTGCACCAACAGTTCATGGAGCTAGAGCCTAGGCAAACAAGTGATCTTCCATTTACGGTCGCATTGCATATAACCCTCATCAAGGTTGTATTGACCCAGAGACGATGTTTCGACGCCGTTCAACTTCTCAAATGAGAGTTCCAGAGGAGGATGTAACTGTTCTTTCTATATTCCTTCCAATGTTATATACAAGTTTCTATTATTCTGAAGTTTCTGGTTATCTTATATTCTGCATTACTTTCTTGATGTAATTTGTTGTCTTATATAGGAAGTTCCATTTCGAGGGGTTCAGGCTTCGGCTTCGAACTCCAATGATATGGGAGATTTTGCTGATGCATACAGAGATATGCGCCTGGATATCGAGCACATGTCATATGAGGTGAAGGAATTCTCATTCTCTGGCATTCGTAACCTCGCTTTTCTAAACATAACAATGCGCTTAATACCAATATACAGGAGCTTCTTGCATTAGAGGAGAGGATTGGCTATGTCAGGACTGGGTTGTCTGAGGAAACGATTACGAGTCAACTGAAGACGAGGATTTCTATGCCATCTTCGAGGGAGTCCAGGAACGAGGAACCCGTTTCATGCACCATATGCCTGGTAACTTCATTAAAATGTTGTTTGAACTATATTTACTTGCTTCATCACTATATTTGGTATCATATCAATCCTGTTAGCCTGGAGAATTGAGTTCCTTTGTGTGAACTAAACTGATAGCAATATACCGTTTAATATGTGGCCTGAATGGATTTACAGGACACCCTAAACGACGGGAAGATCGGAGTCCTCGATTGCAATCACTATTATCATGCTGATTGCTTAAAACAATGGCTGCTCGTAAAAAATGTTTGCCCCATCTGCAAATCTGAGGCATTAACGAGATGGGTGAATAGTGATTAGGGTGGTTGTGAACAGTTGAGTTAGGAGATAGCTTTAGCTGTTCATTGGAGATCTTATGATGATCGGTTTAAACTATGTTGGTCGTTTGTAAATGTCTTGCACATAAAAACTACATTAAGACTCCAACTAAATTTTATTTTGTTGGTTTCTTAAACTGTGAATGTGGATGTCGGCGGAGCCTCGAGAAGAGTAATCTTTTCTATTTAATGCCTGCCCACCCTGAAAACGGCTCAGTCGAAGGTAGGGTTCAGCAGCTAGAAGAGTACCGCACATTGCGTGATGTTCGGTGCTCCCCAAGTGGCCCTTGAAAATCCTGTTGTACAGAGTTTTTGTTGTTTTGTATTGGAAACCATACATGTGAAATCTGGACTTTCTTTGTATTCTGTTGTGATTTTTGCCGCTTTCTTTCGTTGAGTGCACGATCATGACAGGACTCAAGGAAGAAGCCTCGGCTTACTTCGTGCTGGCAGCTGCAATAAGACGGGGTGGGGGCAGGTGTTCTTTGGAATGACTGGGCATACAAGGCATGTAGGCAGTGAATCAGGCAGAAAGTGAAAGCCACAAAAAATTGGTGGAGTGCTCTTAAAACCCACAGGAGAGTGGAACTTCATGTGTAGGGGTGAAATCTAGAAATCAACAAAGGAACACGCCAAAAGTGAATGCAACTCTTTGGGTCCTGGCAACTCTCTGGGTCCCTACCGACGCTAGGGTGCGAAAGCATGGGGAGCATACAGAGCATCTTGTGTTCTTCATCAATGTGTAAGATTTGGTTTTCGGTTCTATAGGTCCACTGAACGTGAAGGGAGCATACAGAGCATCTTGTGTTCTTCATCAATGTGTAAGATTTGGTTTTCGGTTCTATAGGTCCACTGAACGTGAAACCAATCTGGTTATCACTTTTCGTTACAAATTTTAACGACACAAATTAAATCAAAGTATGTGATAAAGAACCAATAGAAAGAAAAGCTTTGATACCAAACGATAAAGAATTACTACAAGAAGATTTAAATTACTTTGTCGATCAAATATTCCTAAGACAAAGATTGATGCTGTCAAGTTTGAATGATCCTAAATATGCAACCTAAACCATATAAAATTGAAAAAAAAACTTAGCCCTCCAATAAAAGAGAGCACAAATATTTTTTACTAAATTTTCCAAGTCTCTTTTACAAAGACATGACTTGAAATAGCTTCAAAATGAAAATTCAACAATTTTTTCACATCTTCCTTGAAGTTTATATCACCCGGTGCGTGAGGAAGAGAAAGCTTTACAAGCAAAGTCTGTGGAGGAATAAAAGTTCCTCCTGGCATAACAAGCAAATTTGGAGAAACTAAAGAATTCTGCCCCCATTGATCAACTGAACATTTACCTAGATACAACTTCAGTTTAACAGATCTCTCTATCTAGAACAATCTGTGATACAATCAAAACTATGAGCCAAAAATTAAAACAATATAAAAGAGTGAGCTCGGACAAGAAAGTACACAGGGAATTGACAATAAGAACTGGTGTCAATTTCAAAACACTCCAAACATGAATCCAACCCACCCAGAAGCTCCCCAGCACCATAAAAAATGACCAGGAGTCGAAATTCAAGACATAGCATAATGTACTCATCCTTCTACTCGTTTGATGATGTACCTCATATTCATATGATGATATCATGAAGAGCAGCAACCAACCTTCTTCACTGCAGAAACATCATCCCTATTTCCGACGTTAATGGTTTGTCCTTTAGGTAACGCAGCGGGATCCTCCCCAATCTCGAGTGCTTTTCTGCAGACAACACGATAGATTTGGGTAAGCACCTCGGTAAAAGCATTCTCGACATTCAGAGCCTCAAGGGCAGATGTCTCCATGAAGAATGTGTTCTCCTTCTCTGCAAAGGCCTTGGCATCATCAGTTGAAACAGCACGCAGATGTTGCAAATCTGCCTTGTTGCCGACTAGCATTATCACAATATTGGAATCGGTGTGATCCCTAAGCTCTTTCAACCATCTCTCAACATTTTCGAATGTCACGCGTCGTGTGACATCATAGACAAGCAATGCTCCAACGGCTCCTCGGTAGTATGCGCTTGTGATGGCACGGTATCTGGAAAAAAGAAGCATATAAGAGATGATTCAATAGTTTCATATGTTACCCTAGTGATAAACCATGACAAATGAAACAAAAATGAAAATGACTGATTTTTTCACTATGGGTCTTCTATGTTTAAATCATGAAATCTCTACAAGACCCTAAGTCTTCAGTATTACTCAAGCAGGCTCAAACCATCTACGCAAAAGCACAAGCCTTGTATACTATATTTTAGCACGAGCATCAGACGTTCGACTTCAACTTGTAAGGAGGGACTTTCTATGATTCAGCAAATAGATACAAATATCACATCATGAACAGATGGTAATATGAAACATAACCACCTTGCAAAAATCTATACAGAAATTGTTGGCATGGCATCCATGAAGAAACTCGGCCAAAATTCAAACACTACTGCTAAAATTTCTATAACAATGCAGTTCAAATTTTGTCTCAGCACAAGTATTCTTCTGTAATTAGATCCAGAATATTAGTTAAAGAGAGAATTCAGAGTTCTCTAGGAAATGGGCGCCCACTTGAATATCAATGGTGATGTCCCATTACCGATCAAAAATCACAACTCCAAGACTCGTATCGAATTTCTTGAGACTGAAGGTATCTAAATACGTAATCCCGGAAACTACAATTGCACCAGATAAATAGCGCGATCACTATCTTAACAAGCAAGCAACCACTGAGAATCAATATCTGAAAGGCTACTTAATTCTCAAATCTCCAACAACAGAAGAACACACCTAAAAGCCCTATGAATGCAACTTTCTCGGCTTTCCCAACAATTCGGTTGAACATCAAAATCTTAAATCATAGAATTAGATCACAATAAACATAAAGAAAATAGAATAATCAATCAAGATCCACACCAAGACAATGCCAAGAATCCAACAGAATCATGGAAGTAAAAGAAGTGGTTGACGAACCTTTCTTGGCCGGCGGTATCCCAAATCTGAGCCTTGACGACCTTCTCATCAACCCGAATACTCCGAGTGGCGAATTCGACACCGATTGTGGATTTGGACTCAAGACTGAACTCATTACGCGTAAACCTGGAGAGGAGATTAGATTTTCCAACACCCGAGTCACCGATGAGAACCACTTTAAAGAGGTAATCGTAATCGTCGTCCGTTCTATACGCCGCCATACTTATTCAGGCCGGATCCGATGACTCTCTGATTTTCCACAGAACTCGAGATGGGTTTGAAATGGATCAGGAGGTGGAGCTCCAAGGCATAAGAATCAGAGAGAGGTTTTGAAATTGTTGAAGACGATCACTCGTAACGTTTCGCCGAAATGGATTGTTCATCTCCGACTTAATGGACTTGGGCTTTTCCATAACGGTCTTGGGCTTTTCAATAACAGGCTTGGGCTTTTCGATAACGGGCTTGGGCTTTTTAATAATGGGCTTGGCCTATCTATTAAGATATCAAAACAAAAGGATTCTACGCATCTAAGTGGTGCAAATACATTATTGCCACAAGTCTACGTATTATTCTAGATTGACCTAGGGTTTTTGGTTCTTTTCCTTCGAACCCGATCGGAACAAGTTGAACTTGACTCGTAGGATCTTTTTCGTGTTGGAAATACGCTTTAGATGCGCCTAGGAGAAACCAGGTCACCTCGACCTCGACCTTGGCCAAGATGGCCTTGTGGGAGCTCTTGACTTAGACCTTCTCGACCTTGGCCATGATGGCCTTGTGGGGCCTCTTGACCTCGACCTTCTCGACCTTGGCCAAGATGGCCTTGTGGGGGCTCTTGACCTCGCTTCCCCATGGCCCAGAACCATAATTTCAAAACCTTCTTTACTTTTGCTTTTAGTTTCACCATAAATACCTCAAACGGATGGAGATAATTGTCTTATGTACTATAACTAACATCAACACGCGTAATTTAATATTTAAATTAATTCAATATTTCCATAGATGCTAAGAATTTATGACAAAAATAAGTCTAAACCTATGATATGAACCAAGAGACATCAATCATAACATATGCTTCAATGAAGATGTGAAGAAAATATTGTTGAAATCATCAAAAGATATTTCAATTCATGCAACATTGAAGAAGAATAAAGTTTCATATGATAAATTTTGGGTGGATTACAATTTAGAGTTATTGTATTTCATTAATGTATTTTAAGACTATTTAATTACTTTAGGTTACAATTACATAATGGCTAATTATGGCCATAAAGTGTGAATGTTACAACTTTTGGAATGCCTTTAATAGTTTCATTTTGAGGCTATATAAAGCCATCTATGTTGTATTTGTATTAAGACTTAGAAGATATATCAAAAGAAGCATTTGTGCTTTTCTTTAGCCAATGGCTAAGTTTCTTTGCAATTCTATGTAGTTTAGATTGCATGTAGAATCATTCAAGCTCGACATGATCAATCTTGCTTGTGGAGTGATTCGAATCTCAAACAAGTGTTTGAGATATTTGATCAACAAGAATCATTGAAGCTAGACATGATCGATCTTGCTTCTGGAGTGATTCGAATCTCAAACAAAGTGTTCTTGGCTTGAGATATTCGATCGACAAGGTAATCCGAATCTTATTCCCCTTGTATTGATTCCATATCATATCAACCTATAAAGTAGATGAAGCCATTGAAAGACTCATTAATTCGACGTAGATTTTGCAAAACCATTTTTGATGGTCCAAACCCATTGCTCATGATGAAGAAATAAATTCATAAAGCTTCGTACTTCCCCTGCGTTATGAATATCTGATATAATTATGTCGACAAAGGAAGGGTTATTTAGTAAACACAGATGTTTACAGGACGGACACGTGCAGTAGAAGTTTTTTCAATCCTCATCCTTACCTCTATTTAGGGCAGAGACGAATACGGAAAATATAATATTCATCTTCGACCATATTTAGCTAATAAAGAGAAATTAACGAGTCTTTTTCATGAACGACTCTATAATACGGTTAAAAAATGAATATATTTTAACGATAATTGACACGTATTCTTTTTTTCGAGGTCAAAAGTTCTTCAAATATTCACCCTCTCATTTGTTATACTAAACAATAATTCAGTCACGAATGATAATAGTCGAGATGGAGTAACATAAATTGTATTAATTCGTTAAATATAATAAATTATAAATTGAAAACAAATTAAAGATTAAAGACTAAAAACATAACATTTATCCTTTAAAAAAGTTAGATTCACATGATTATGTCTACATTTTAATCTTTTTTAAAAAAATTAAATTAAATTTAAAAAAAAAAAAAAAAAAAAGGTAGGTTTTGGGAGTTGCTTGGTTGGTGTTCCCACGTGCTAATAATGCCGGTGCCGTTCCCATCGCTGCTTTCCCGTACCGTACTTTTGTAATATTGGGATCCCATAATTAAAATTATAAATTAATTAAATTAATTAATTAATTAATTAACATTTATTTATTTATGCCTAAAGTCTATAGTGCTATATATTCCTTCTGGGTAATCTTATATTATAAATATTCTTTTTCTCTCTAACCTGCACATGCAGCCCAGCTAAATTAGAGTTGTTTTTTTTTTTTTTTTTTTTTTTAAATTTTAATTTTAATTTTTGGATAATTGCTACTACTTGGGATTAACAAAATCTAATTATTCCTCGCTCTCTTCAAATAATATCAATTTATTACACATTTAAAATAAATATTTTTGGTAAAAAAAAAAAAAAACTATTTAGATTTTTGTTTATTTTGACGTCATTTTATTTATTTATTACATAAGAAATTTATTTATTTATGGATAATGTTTTTTTTTTAATTTGGATATATTTCTTAATTTAAAATTGAATGAATATTATATATAAGTATGTTTGGTTCTATATCATATGCATTGATTCCATCCTTATTTCATACATTACTTAGTATAAATTCCTTTTTATTAGTTTACTTTGTTTTGAATCTATTAAATTAAATTTTAATTAGCGTTGAATAATAATTAAAATATTTAAAATATTCTAAAATATGTTTTGGACTGGTGGGCCACCACCAATTTGAAAATTCTTACTAAGGGAGAATCTCATTGCCACCTTTTTCGCTAATTATTTTACATTTTTATTAATTTTTCTTTTGTATTTATTAATTATTTTCCCTCTCTCTTATTTTCACTACTTATCTATTATTTTATTACCTCTAATTCCTTTATAAAATTAAAATTTTTATTTAATTAGTTACACGATTAGCGTTCTTTTAACAATAACAAAAAAAAAAAAAAAAAGTTGAAATTTTATTTTAATTAGTTATTATTTTTAGAATAAAATAATTATAAAAAAATATATGTTAAATTTTTAAAAGTTTCAGCAGCCTTAAATTAGAAAAAAAAATCTCTAAAATACCCTTCCACTTTTAAAAAAATTCAAAAATAATTTTCAAAAATTTCAATCTATAAAAACGGCTAGTATTTATCATTTAATTTTCAAAATGATTTAAAAAATACTTTTTAACTTTTAAAAGTATTTAAAAAATACTTGTAAGTGTTCAGAAATTTCGAATTTTTGTAAATAATTTATAAGATGTTAGTAAAAATATAATATTAATGATAAATATAATTTGAAATTTTTTTTATGGAAGGGTATTATTAAAACAGAACCCTATTTTTAAAACAAATTATTAATTATTTTCATCTAAAACTTATTTTTTAAATTTTTTTAAAATTACGGATGAAATGAAACTTTTGAAAATGAGTTATTTTTGGGACCAAGTACCACATATATATTAATTTAACTTTATTTTTAATATTAAATAATTTCTTAAAATATGACATTATCTAGTAACGAAATTCTAATTATTTAAAATTATGAAAAAAGACATCTTAATTATAATGTCTTTCATTCCGATTCTAATTTTTGATGCTCTACTAAACAATGTCTATTAGCTCCTAAATTTCGAGAATAAAAGAATATATTTACGGTGATTGATTTTTATTTTGATTCTTAGTAAGTAAACGATATTTTAAATAATATTTAAATAAATAAAATATATCAATACGAAGATAGCTAATTATCCAGTCATAATATTACCCATATAGTTTACATGACAAAAACCGCGTGAATCTAAATAAAAATAATATAAAAATAGAGAGGAAAGAAAAAAAAAATGTAAGAATATGGAGAATCCTAAAATTATGGGAATTGTTCCAAACGTGGAACATGGCATGCATTATGCATATGATGATGATATTCACCCCATTTATTTATTTAATAAATTCTTTTTTTAAAAAATAGGGAAAATTAAAATAAAATTGGGGTATGGGTTTTACCGTATATTATAATTAACTAAATGTACTTAAGCATGTAATCATGATTTATGTTCTTTAAAATTTTAATTTATTTTTAATGTTTCCCATAATAATAATTTTTTAAAAAAATAATAAATAAAAAGAGTTTTAATTTTGGCTTTCCCTTCACTCTTGGGATGATGATTTGTTGAAGCTAAAGGGAAAGAGAGGCAGACATGTGCGTGTGATTTGGGGACAAAGCAAAGGAGGGGAAGGTGGGCTCTTTCAAACAATTCACATGGGGGAGGACATCATTCTTACATACATACATTATTACGAACGTTCGTTGGATTTGTTGAATCAGGTCATTTCTGAGATATATTCTTATTCTTCAGCATCGTAGTTGGAAGTTACGCGTACGTTCATTAGGTCACTGGATTTGCAATGTAACGCCTCATGCCCAAAATTCGGATCAGGGTTTGAATCTGAATTAGGCACCTAATCGCCCCGACATTCTCCTACATCACCTATGACGTGGACACTTTATCTATGTTCTTTGTTTCTTAAAAGTGAAGACTATTCCTACAAACCAACACGAGTTTTTCCAACATGTCTTGTCCTCACTCACATGCATTCTAAGAAAATTTCTGGGAAGATGCGTCTTGTGGGTATAGATTGCAACTTTCAATTCTTTTGAACTTTTTTTTAAGTATCTTATTCTCAGGATTTCTCTCATTCGATGTGATCTTAGTTCATTCATATACTCCTCCTTTACTCTGGTGTCAAATGAAAAATATCTACTATTAAGTCGTTAAACCTTCGATTGGCCATAATCTTTCAAATTGAGACCACGTCCAAATGATTAAGCAAATACATACATACATATATATATATATATATATATATATATATATATATATATATTTATTTATTTATTTATTTATTTATTTTATTTATTATGATGTCCCACATTAGTTGGGAGGAGAACAAACCACCCTTTATAAGGGTATGGAAACCTTCCCCTAGCAGACGCGTTTTAAAGCCTTGAGGGGAAGCCCGAAAGGGAAAGACCAAAGAGGACAATATCTGCTAGCGGTGGATCTGGGGCGTTACAAATGGTATCAGAGGCAGACACTGGACTATGTGCCAACCTTCTCGCTCTTCCATAAAGAGGGGGTAGACACGAGGCGGTGTGCTAATAAGAACACTGGGCCCTAAAGAGGGGTGGATTTGGGGGTGATTACACATCGATGGGAGGAAGAAAAGAGTGCCAGCGAGGACGCTGGGCTCGATGGATTGTGATGTCCTATAAGGGTGTGGAAACCTTCCCCTAGCAAACCTTGAGGGGAAGCTCATAAAGGACAATATCTGGGACGTTACATATATATATATATATTAATTATGACATTCGTATACATCTAGGTTGGAATTTATAGATTTATACATTTTTATTATTATTTATAAAAATAACTATAAAATTGGAAGCTAAAATATAAAATAGGAAAACATAAAAACATTTAACTTTTAATTGTAAAGATAAGGAGAGGGATGTGAAGGCCAAGGGTCACATCGGCACGTGGTGTCTGATACCTTTTATATAAAATATATATATATACATTTATTTTTATTTTTATTTTATTAATTGGAATTTTGATTTTTAAAATTATTAAGAAAAAAAATAATAAAGGAAAAATAAATAAGAATGGCCTGTGTTGTATCCACCCCTCCCCACAGCTGTTGCTAGCTGTCCCTAATCCCACCCCCCATGTGACCCACTTTCCCCCCTCTCTTCCTATGCCTTTGGGGTCTTGAATTCAATTACATCAATGTAAAATTTTAAAAAATGCTCCATTAAGATATTCCCGTGACATTGTCTACTTTGGGTCTAAGCTCGAAAATATATATTCTTTACTTATAAATCCATGATTTAACCCTTAATTAGTCGACATGGGACTTCTCTGGTAACAACCAAAGTCGAGTGCTAACAAATTGTGAGATCCATTATTGGTTGGAAAGGAGAACGAAACATTCTAAAAGGTGTGGAAACTTTTCTCTAGGAGATACGTTTTAGAACTGTAATGGGTCAAAGCAGACAATATATGCAAACAGTGGGCTTTGATTGTTACAAATGATATCAAATCCAGTCACTGGGCGGTAATGCCAACGAGGATGTTGGCCCCAAGAAGGGAGGGGGGTGAATTGTGAGGTCACATATCCTCGGTTGGAGAGGGGAAGTGGGCTAGATAAACATTCCAATGGTGTGGATCTCTCACCAGAGACATTTTAAAAACCCTGAGAGAAAGTTCATCAAAAGGAAAAACCTAATGAAAACAATATCGACTAGCTAGTGGGCTTGGACTATTACACATGATATTAGAACGGGCGTGTGCCAGCGAGCTGAGTTCTCAAAAGAGTAGATTGTGAGATCCCACGTACACGTCTGCATGTCACGGAGGTGGTTAAAGTCATGTTTTTTAATTCTTTCACTAAGCCCACATTTCTTTTTTTTTTTTTTCTGTTGAATTGGTAAAATTTGGGTGTAATTGGTGATTATGAGCGCACCATTATAAACCCCAATTCCCTGTATATGAATGTGAGTGTGTGTCTTAAATTATATACCAATATGGCTCAATTTCCCCCAAAAATACCATCTTTCCCTCAAAATTGGCCTCATTTTCCTCCACCTTCAATGCCCAACTTTTCTCCATCTCCTCCGCCCCACCCACCGCCCTCCGCCCACCATACCTCCTCCTGGGTCGACGACTTTCTCGACTTCTCCACCGCCCGCCGCGGCCTTCACCGGAGATCCATTAGCGACTCCATAGCCTTCCTCGAAACCCCATTTTCCGATGAATGTCGCAACTCCTCCTCTTCCGCCGCCGCCGCTTCCGCCTCCGCCCTTCTACATGCTCCTCCTCCCTTCGACCGCCTTGACGACGACCAACTCATGTCCATGTTTTCCGATGACATTTCCATGCCGCTTCCGCCGTCGTCGTCGAATCCCTCCACCCCCTCTGACCAGAATAGTAACAACGACGAGAAAACAACCCCGTCGGAACACCCACCCCCTCCTCCACATCAGTTGAAGAATGAACCTGGTGAGGTCGAAAGCTCCCCTTGTCAACTACCGCAGCTATCTCAACCTCCGCCGTCCTCCACCGCCGCCGGCGATAACACCATTGATCCCAAGCGAGTTAAGAGGTAATCAATTCCATAAATCAATCAATTCCAAAAAAAAAAACACACACACACACACAATTTAAAACAATATTTTTAATAACCTTCTAATTAATTTATGATCATAGCCACTACGTAATTATAACATAATTAGGAAAATTAATGATTAGTGGGTGAATTTTTATTTTTTATTTTTTTTGTCATTAGAATTTTAGCCAATCGACAATCAGCACAAAGGTCGAGAGTCAGAAAATTACAATACATTTCCGAGCTCGAGCGGAGTGTAACTTCATTACAGGTACGGATAATTTCTATTTTTTAATTAATTAATCGTTAATCATAATTAATTAAGTTTAATTATTGGATATTATGACAGACTGAAGTATCAGCATTGTCTCCAAGAGTGGCATTTTTAGACCACCAAAGATTGATTCTAAACGTTGATAACAGTGCTCTGAAGCAGAGGATTGCAGCCTTGGCTCAAGATAAGATTTTCAAAGATGGTAATTTTCTTTTTTTTTTTTTTAAACCCTTTTTTTAAATATATAATTCAATTTTAAAAAATGGGTTTTTTTTTTTTTTTTTTTTCAGCTCATCAAGAGGCATTGAAGAAAGAAATAGAGAGATTGAGGCAAGTTTACCACCAACAAAGTTTGAAGAAAATGGGCAGCAATCAAAATGGGGTGGTGGCGGTGGCGCCGCCGTCTTCAGGGGAAGGTGCTCCGCCGCAAGCGGCTGAGACGGAGAAGGAGCAGGCTGTAAGTTGACTGTGGAGTGAACGAATGAATGAATGCTAACAAAATGGACGGACTTCTTCACGTGATTTGCTTCCAATTTCCACTTGGATGTTTCGTGGTGGGGCCCACTTGACAGCTCGATATTCAACGGTCAGCCTGTTGACACGTGGATGAACATGTTTTTTTTTTCTTTTTTCTCTTTATAATTTTTTTTTTAACCCCAAAATGGAAAAAAAAGAAAAGAAAAGAAAAAGAAATAACTATCGGTGTGGATCTGTTGGGGCAACTGACAGCTGGCTTTCTTTTACTATTTTTTTAAGATAGAATTTTTATTATTATTTTTTAATTAAAAAAAAAAAGAAAAGATTATTGGGTTTTATTTTAATTTTTTAAGGGTGGATTTATTAATTGGATTAATTAATGTATTCAGCAGACATTGTCAGGAATTGTTTGAATCTTTATTTTATTATATGCTTTTCTTCTCTAGCTGCTCCAAATTATGTGAAGATGTTCTTTATTATTATTTTATTTATGATATTTTCTATTTTTTAGCATTTCCAAATTAATTAACTCATTAAATTTAGTTCTATCCAATCTCGTCTCGTTACTCTCTCCATATCGCATTCGTTCATCCAATAACAGTGAACTTAGAAATTTCCTCGCCCGTAAACATGCCTCCATTAAAAAATGAGAACTCTTAACGAGGATGCATGTAGGTAGAGACCAGACCGCTTGGTTTGAGGACCCGTTGGTCAAAGGAAATGGGAGGTTCTAATACCAGGACAGAGCCATATGACAAGAGAGTGTATACTCTTGAACTTCAGGGTGTTATGCACTTACAACCTCGTCATATCACCTTATGGAATAGTCATCGATTCGTATATTCAATTGATCTTTGAGGATCGATAGAGAAGAAGAAGAAAACCAAAATGAAACAATAGCGAGATATGTTTCGGCAACTACTCATAAATTCGAGGATAAAATGTTATCGAACAACAAGTTACAATTCGATATTGAATGTATGGGAAGTTACAGAAAGTATTTCACAAGACGGAGATGCAAAAGATTGATACTCAACAATCGTTAATCTCTCGATAGTCTAAATGTCAGAACATGTCAGTATGAATCTAAAAGACAGAGACATGTTCTTAGGCTAAGACATTGAATTTTTACATTCTAATCTAAGACTTTGTCTGATTTCCCAAGCTTCCCTTTACAGCTCCCTCATCTGTACATTATTTGCATCAGGTATCACAATTTTCTAGACCCGAATTCACAAGTGTGTCGTGTGCGAAGTTATTCAAGACAGTCGTCGATTGCGGTTCATCGCTTACTCGTCAAGAAGACAGCCTCCTATGCTTTCCCCAAGATACTCCAAATTCAGGAGTCTAAGAATTTAAACATTCTTGATGGAAAAAAATGTGAAAGAAAGATCTCATTGTTTTCTAGACCTGAATTCGCAAGTTCGTGTTGTGTGCGAAGTTATACGAGACAGTCGTCGTTTGCAGTTCGTCGCATACTCGTCGAGAAGGCGACCTCCTATGCTCTCCCCAGTGTCTCATTACAGCTATCATTAATCTCCAGATAGCGTTCTGATGAAAACTAGAGCTATGGGCATTAAAGATGAACAATGTGAGAGCTACTGTTGATACTCCTCCACTCAATACAAACAGTATAAAGAAGCTGTTGGAGCTGAGGCGTGAACCTTCCTCCTTTGCATCATCATCCTCACATGTCTCATTACCAATCATGCTATCTTCCAAAGCTTTGAACTTCCCAGTTTCAGATACCTTAAGCAATGCTTCGTTGATATCCGTTAACAACGGCGAGCCTCGTGGAAACGCCTGCACGACAGCACGACAGCAAAGTTCAGAGTATTTACATATGATATGAAAAACAAGGGAATAGCAGCAACAATGACATACAAATCCAAATCCTCCAACTTTGTAGGTTGGCCCAGAAATCATGAACTCCCTGCAAAATCTTGCAAGGAATATTTTCACAAAAGGGACTTCAAGAAAAGCAGCTGATATCTCCTGGTTTCTGAGAGCTTCAGCAAGATCTTCAGGTGTGGAGTAGTTCTTTATGTTTTCAGGTCGGAAGTGTAAAACTTCTTCCAAATATCTTTTGACAAAGGATCCTTTACCATATCCGACTAAAGCGTTTGCCCTTTGGAGCGTTTCGATATTCGATATAGTCGGTTCGAGTCTTTGAATAGTGAGCATGCTTGTAAGATTTGCGGTATATATTTGAGTTATCACGAGCGCCATAAACAACCAAACCACCATGGTCATCCGTGACAGGTTACTATGAAGCATGTTACCTTTGGTAAACAAAAACAAGCCAATATGATGTGTTAGATTATATGTTTTCCCCCACAAATGCAGAACAAACACTTGTTAGCTGTGTACCATGTAGTGAGAAGAGAGTCGTGAAGGATGAGCAAAGCATGGTGCCAGCGTGATTAAACATCGAACCGTCATGACATGGATAGCGACTTCGTTCTATGAACCAGACTACAAAGCCATTGTAGGCATTTATCATAGCAATTGCAATCCACATGGTTAATGTAAAGGGCTTTGTGAACAACAATGATTTGTTGCTTTTGTCTTTTCTGGTAGGAACTATCATCACCAGTCCTGCTTCAGAGTAAGGATGTGTAAAGTCGGCGTGTTCGTAGCGTCGTGATATTATGGCGATATCACCGACAGCTGCATCGAAGTTCTTCATAGACAAGCAGAATAAGGAGAGATTGTTAGTAGGAGAAACCAGCTAACAATCTGTACATACTGTTTGAACATCGAAGTTCTTCATATGCATGCAAAGAAAGGCAAGATGTTCTTGTAGTTTTTCCTTACCTTTAAGTAGATTTCATTCACCAAATCATCATATGAGCCATTGAAACGATAGAACTCGTACGACGGAGGGACGTGCAGGCTGTGTATGGTTTCTTTAAACAGATCAATTGCAAGTCCAGTGAAGGTTAAATTGTTTCCCTTAGGATCTTCTTCCACTTGTACATACTGTTTGAACATGGAACCAGTTGGCACCCCAATTCTCAATGGATTGGCATCTGTTGGTACAACCCATCCCTTTGGAGTTTCCGAAGAACCACCCGGCCAAAACACTTGGCTAAGATCCTTCATCGACGAGTTAGACGACGAATTTTCCCTCAACTCTCGTGAGAACCCTGATTTATCAGACCAGAAGCCGAGTTCCCTATAACCCCTTCCCATGATATTGATAATCTGAAATGTATCAGCTGGGGCTAACTTTCTGTCCTTGAACTGAATCATTCCACTGAGTCCTTGAAAGGCAGTGAGCTTTATTTGTTCCAACAAGGCATTACCCTTTTCTTGGATTTCACTCATTGCCATAGCTGCTGTCGTTGCAGCATCATAAGCCTGTACTGCATAGATACCGGGCTCGTGCTCGTCCTCATCAGAATGCTCTAATCTAAACCGTCTTCGGAACCGAAGATGAAACTCATGAAATGGAGGCTTGTCTCCAGGGAAGAAGCGTTTGACTCCAACAACTCCTTGTAATACAGAGAAGATAGAAGCATTGAAAGAATGTGCAAGGCTTGTGAAAGAATCAGTAGTGATCCAAACGTAGCCATTTCCCATCATTCCCATCTCTTTTGCT
The DNA here is from genome assembly GCF_002738365.1 of Cucurbita moschata. Classification (NCBI taxonomy): domain Eukaryota; kingdom Viridiplantae; phylum Streptophyta; class Magnoliopsida; order Cucurbitales; family Cucurbitaceae; genus Cucurbita; species Cucurbita moschata. Next base: position 2,764,883 of record NW_019268521.1, read on the forward strand.
ATCTCAAATAGACGCAGTGCCAACTTGAATGGCAAATGAACTACAAAAACTCTGCTTGACCCTCTTCTTAGCCTCTCCAATTCTTTGGTGAATAAATCAGAATCAAATTGTGAGAGACTAACAAATTCACTTACTTCAGCTCCTACGTCTTTGAGGGCATGAACAAGATGAGGAAATATTTCAGTGGTTGAGAAATCTCTATCTTCATATATAACATTGACTAGGTGCCAATCCCATGAACCGATGATACCAGCTATAGCTCTCATTTGATTTAACTGGGAGGGGGAAGCTTGGACCAAGAATTTGAACCTCTCATTTGCCCACTTTGGTATTTCATTAGCTAATGTTAGAACCGGAGTCTGCTTCTCATTTTCGACCTCGGAAACTATGGATGTCGCTTCCCAGGTTTGAGGTCCTATAAGAACCTGAACTCGTTGCATACTGATGAGTTCTTTAGCTGCAAGTTCAACAACTTGGTTAGATTGTGCTGAAGTTATAAACTCACTTTGAAGCATAGGAAGTAGTTGGAGTAAACCAAAGCGAACGAACGGGAATCTTCATACTTCATTAGTTCGATGGATACGAACAAGAAGGCATTTTGTGAGATCCCACATCGGTTGAGGAGGAGAACGAAAGATTCTTTATAAGAGTGTGAAAACCTCTCCCTAGCAGACGCGTTTTAAAAACCTTGAGGGAAAGTCTGGAAGGGAAAGCACAAAGAAGACAATATCTGCTAGCGGTGGGCTTGGGCAAATGGTATCAGAACTAGAAAATGGGCGATATGTCAGTGAGGAGCTAAGCCCTGAAGGGGGGTGGATTGTGAGATCCCACGTGGTTGGGGAAGAGAACTAAACATTCTTTATAAGGCTGTGGAAATCTCTCTCTAGCAGACGTGTTTTAAAAACCTTGAGCGAAAGGCCTATAGAGAACAATATCTATTAGTAGTGGACTTGGGCTGTTACAAATGGTATCAGAGTCAAGCATTGGGTGATGTGCCAATGAGGAGGCTAAGCCCCAAATGGGGGTGGACACGAGGCGGTGTGCCACCAAGGACGCTGGGCCCCGAATGGGGTGGATTGGGAAGTCCCACATCGATTGGAGAAGGGAACGAGTGTCAACGAGGACACTAGGCCTCGAAGAGAGTGGATTGTGAGATCCCACATCAGTGAACAAGTGTCAGCAAGGACACTGGGCCCCGAATGAGGAGTAGATTGTGAGATCCCATATGGTTGGGGAAGAGAACGAAACATTCTTTGTAAGGGCGTAGAAAACTCTCCCTATCATATGCGTTTTAAAAACCTTAAAGGGAAGTCAGGTAGGGAAAACCCAAAGAGGACAATATCTACTAGCGGTGGACGTGAACCGTTACACATTCAATTAAGATTAAAGAAGAAATCTAAACTCTTACCTGCAAGAGCTGCAAGATTGGGAGCACTTTTGTAGTCTCTGATAACAAGACTAAAGCTCTGATTCCTGGAGGAGTTCAAATCTTCAACAGCCATCTGCATAGCCAAAATCTCTTCCTTACCAATCCTAGAACTCTCGTCTACAATGACCCCAATTCTGCCCTTCCCACTATCATCCATCGTCAAGTTCATGTTCCCTTCAGTTTCATGCCCCCAAGAAACTACCAAAGCAACCAAGAAGAAAGAAAACAGAGCAGGGAACTGTCCCATTTTTCATAAAGACATAAGCCCCCTGTTCTTTTTCTTCATATCTTGTAAGCCAACTAATAAGAACAATACATGTTTGGCTCACTAACTTCAGAGGGTTCTTGACTCAAACTAGAATAATGAGTGGAGGAAGCTTGAAAATCCCCTTTAAATTCTAAGAACAATGAAAAGGCATTGATTATTTGATAGCACTTTGGTCAATATAGTGTTCAGACAGCACAATGATACAATCTACGCCATTCATTCAAACAACTCAATGAACAAAAAGAAATGAGAAAATGGATTCAAATCAGAAATTCCATTAGAAACAGAGGTTACCCATTTTGTGATCTCCATCTCAGATTCAATACAGAGCACAAGCATTAGAAGATATAAATGAGGGGAAAAGGAAGGAAACATCAGAAAGAAGATGAACAATATTCAAAGATGAAATAGAGGCAAGAGTGAATAAATAATTAATAAACGATTGACTTTCCTGGTCGCGAGTCATCGCCATGGACGAGAATCTCTGAAGGTTGTTCGTAATATTCAAATGGGTAAGTTGAATCTTTCAAGCTTACTCCATTTTTTTTTTCAAATTTCTTGAAGGGTTTTCGTAGATTTCTCCTTTGGACTTCGCCAGAGTTTGAGGAATTATTTTGGGCATTTAATTCCGTTCTTGTATCGCCAGTTTTTCGTCAATGCTCTTGAGACTTGGTCTTAATTATGAACAAGAAATTTAAAAATATTTTATCTTAAAGAATAATTAAACTTTTTTTTCTCCAAAAATCACATAAAAACTTTTATTAAGAATAACACTTTTTACCCATGTGATGTAAAGCTGTATTCGGAATAAAAATACACTGCAATAGTTCTATCATAAACAAATTAGAATAGCCTACTAGACAAGTTATCTTTAGCTCCACCTTATTCTCGAAAAAAACTAGCAATTTGTTAGCAATGCCACCACTCGGTTACGTATGGGGCACGGGACATGCTCCTGTACATGTTCTCTTTAGGTCTTGGTCTCCTCAAATTCAGCCTAGCTCAATGCTTCATAGCTCTTCCTCAACTTACACGCTCCTGTACATGTTCTCTTTAGGTCTTGGTCTCCTCAAATTCAGCCTAGCTCAATGCTTCATAGCTCTTCCTCAACTTACACTACTGATATTCCTCAACTTACACTACTGACCGTCAATTTACTAAGGTCGAGTTTGTTCAAGCTTAGACAAATGTGGTACTTCTGTCTATTCCCTAGACACCCTAACTTCTTTTCCCACCGATTCGGGTTTAGGAAAGGTTTGTCTAATCCTCCCCTTATTCTTCGGTCAGAGAAATTTCTTGTTGGCTATATTTTAAAATTACGCCTCGTAGTCTAGAATTTAAAAATTCAAAGTCTGATTGAATTATATGTTAAACGAATATCGACACAACAATAATTTTCTATGGAATAGTAATGAATTTGACGTGGTAATGGGGAAAATGGACATAGGTGATCCACAAATTCATAAAATACAAGTTGAACTAAAAAAAATAGTACAATTTGACCCAGTCGTGGTCGAGATATTAAGGTTTAAAATCTTGTTCCTTGTCCACACAGATGAGAAGATTTCATTAGGACCGAATAAATCTCTCATATTACTTATCCAACTAAATAGCTACAAAGGAATATAAGAATTTGAACCTTCTAGGTTCATACTAAAGTGATTCATAAAACTAAAACCCCAAGGGATGTGTGAGCTGTTCATTGGATCAGATCAAAGAATAAATTTTTACATATCAACCTATGAAAAATTGTTAATAATCTACAAGGTTTTCCATATTTCCCACTAAAGCTACCTACTCTTCTTCTAGCCATAATTCTACTTAAAACAAAACTGAACCATATACAGTTTACTGGACCTGAATTTGCAGGTTTGTGGCGTTTGGGAAGATCTTTGGGACGGTTAGCAGCACGTCGTTTGGTTGTCGAGAAAATTCCCTCCTGTGATTTCCCCAGTTCTTGATTACAGCTAACATTAACCTCCAAAGAACGGTCTGTTGAAGAAATGATTTATGAACACTGATAGTGTACAATGTCAATGCTAATGTTGATACTCCTCCACTCAATACAAATAGTAAAAAGAAGCTGTTGGGGCTGAGGCTTGAACTTTTCACTTTGGCTTCCCTATCCTCACATTTCTCCCTAGCAATCATGCTTTCTTCCAGCTCTCTATACTTCCCACTTTCAAATACCTTAAGCAGTGCTTTGTTAACGTCGTGTAACAGCGGAGAGCCTCTCCGAAACGCCTGCAAGACGTCGCGAAGCAAGAACGTAAGTTAATCTAGAGAACAGAGGATTAAATGAGATGCAAGGCAAACGTAGAAGCAATATATCTTACAAATCCAAATCCTCCAACATGGTAGGTTGGTCCAGAAATCATGAATTCATTGCAAAATCTTGCGAGGAATAGTTTTGCATAAGGGACTTCAAGAAATGCAGCTGCTATCTCCTGGTTTCTGAGAGCCTCAGCTAAATCGTTTTGGGCAGTGTAGTTTTTTATAGTTTTGGTAGGAAACTTCAAAACTTCTTCCAAATACCTTTTGACAAAGGTTCCTCTGCCGTTTCCCACATATGCATTCATTTTCTGGAGAGTCTCAATGTCCGATATAGTCGCCTTGAACTTTTGAACAGTGAGCATGCTAGCAAGATTAGCTGTGTATGTCTGAGTTACCACAAGTGCCATGAATAGCCACGCCACCATAGCCATCCGTGATAAGTTACTGTGCAGCCTATTGCCTTTTGTCAAGAAAATCAGCCAAAACAATGTTAGATTATCTGTTTTGTTTTATTTTTTCCAAATGGAGAAGCAAGAATGACAAGAAAACTCATCAGTTGTGTTAGTTACCGTGCAAGGAGAAGAGAGTGGTGAAGGATGAGAAAAACATGGCTCCAGCTTCATCAAGCATTGAACCATCATGTTCAGGATAGTGACCTCGTTCTATGAACCACACGACAAAGCCATTGTAGACGGTTACCACAGCAATTAGAATCCACATGGTCACAGTAAAGGGCTTTGTGAACAACAATGATTTGTTGCTTGTGTCATTTGTGGTAGGAACTATCATCACCAGTCCTGCTTCAGAGTAAGGATGTGTAAACTCGGCATGTTCATAGCGTCGTGATATTATGGCGATATCACCTATAGCTGCATCAAAGTTCTTCATAGACAAGCAGAATAAGGAAAGATTGTTAGTATTATGTGTAACGCAACTATAAAATAGAAAAATCTTCTATTAAGTTATGGCTGCTTTGTTTAGAAACTCTTATAAGCATGCAAAGAAAGGCAAGTTGTTCTTGCAGTTTTTCCTTACCTTTAAGTAGATTTGATTCACCAAATCATCATATGAGCCATCGAAATGATAGAACTGGTACGACGGAGGGGCGTGCAGGATGCCTAATGTTTCTTTAAACAGATCAACTGCAAGTCCATTGAAGGCCTTATGATCTTCTTCCACTTGTACATACTGTTTGAACATGGAACCAGTTGGCACCCCAATTCTCAATGGATTGGCATCTGTTGGTACGACCCATCCCTTTGGAGTTTCAGAAGATCCACCTGGCCAAAACACTTGGCTAAGATCCTTCATCGACGAGCTAGAAGACGAATTTTCCCTCAACTCTTGCGAGAATCCTAATGTATCAGACCAGAAGCCTAGTTCCATATAACTCCTTCCCAAGGTATTGATAATCTGAAAAGTATCAGCTGGGGCCAATTTTCTGTCCTTAAACTGAATCTTTCCACCGAGTCCTTGAAAGTCAGTGAGCTCTATTTTTTCTAACAAGTGATCATTGCCCTTTTCTTGGATTTCACTCATTGCCATAGCTGCTGTCGTTGCAGCATCATAAGCCTGTACTGCAAAGATACCGGGCTCGTTGTTGTCCTCATCAAAATGCTCTAATCTAAACCTTCGACAAAACCGAAGATAAAAGTCATGATATCGAGGATTTCTTTCTGGGAAGTAGCTCTTGACTCCAACAACTCCTTGTAGTACAGAGTTGATAGAAACATTGAAAGAATGTGCAAGGCTTGTGAAAGTATCGGTGGTGATCCATACATAGTCCTTTCCCATCATTCCCATCTCTTTTGCTGTCTCGAATAAACGCAGTGCCAACTTGAATGGCAAATGAACTACAAAAATTCTGCTAGACCCTCTTCTTAGCCTCTCCAATTCTTTGGTGAATAAATCAGAATCAAATTGTGAGAGACCAACAAATTCACTTACTTCAGCTCCTACGTCTTTGAGGGCATGTACAAGATGAGGAAATATTTCAGTGGTTGAGAAATCACTATCTTCATATATAACATTGACTAGGCGCCAATCCCATGAACCGATGATACCAGCTATAGCTCTCATTTGATTTAACTGGGAGGGGGAAGCTTGGACCAAGAATTTGAACCTCTCGTTTGCCCACTTCGGTATTTCGTTAGCTAACGCTAATACCGGAATCTGCTCCTCATTTCCAACCTCAGAAACTACGGATGCCACTTCCCAGGTTTGGGGCCCTATAAGAACCTGAACTCGTTGCATACTGATGAGATCTTTAGCTGCAAATTCAATAGTTCATTTTAGATTGTGTTTAGATGATAAACTCTGTTTAATGATAGAAAGTAGCTGGAAGCTTAAATTGATATGAACAGAAATAAGAACTCTCACCAGCTAGAGCTGCTAGATTGGGATCACTTCTGGAATCTCTAACGACGAGACTGAAATTTCGATTGCTCAAGGAGTTAAAATCCTCTATAGCCATCTGCATAGCTAAAATCTCTTCCTTACCAATCCTAGAACTCATGTCTACAATGGCTCCTATCCTGCCCTGTTTACCATCAACCATTGTTTCATGCCTTCCATAAACCATGGCAGCAAACAACAAGAAAGAAAACAGAAAGTGAAGCTTTCCCATTTCTTATGAGAATGATAGGCACAAGCCAAAGGCTTCGCTCTCTCCCTCCCAATATATATAGTGTAGCAATAAACCCCTACCATCTCTTTAAACTTCTCTTTTTTCACTCTAAGAATCCAATTGTCCACAAAATTCCAAGACTTCAAGCATTGACTCTGTCCACAAGAACATGCAATAAATCCTGACAACCAAGTTTCATTAATTCCAATTCCAACCACCATGGAAGAGTTCAATAATTTCATAAAGTTTGGGACTATCATTACAAATATTCAGACCCTTTTAATTTCTAATTCTTCAAGAACACAAACACAAATCAGAGCCAGCCGTTTCCTATGTGTACAATCCATAAACATGGAACAATGAGAATATATGGAAGCAAATAGATTAAAACCCTAAACCCAACATTTTTTTCCTCGAAACGACTTTAAATTCCTGTTCTTAAACATTTCTTCACTGACTCTGTTTTTCTTCGCCATTAAAGTACTGCGATTAACATGAATCAAACACAGATTACCAATTTGGCAATGCAATCTCAGATCAATACAAAAACGTTCGAAGATGAGTAGAATTCAAAAGCAGAAAACTCCCCTTCCGGGTCATGAGTCATGGAGGAATCAGTCTTCCAAAGTGTGTGGTGATAATTCAAAGAGAATTTGCAAAGCATTTGGCGGCACACGCTCTAGTTTGCTTCCCTCCTAGAAAGTGATGGTAAGCTTTCACGAAATTCCTTACCCTTCTCTTACTTTGAATTGGTCTTCCAAATTTCATTAGACCAATAGAAGACTACGTTTTCATATAATTAAAAAAAAAATCAAAATTAAATTATCTAGTCTATTTTTGTCCATTTTGATCATAAACTCTCGTATAATTTTATTTTTTATTTTTTTATAATATTTGATAAGGATCAAAATGAGAAAATCAAATCATTACAAATAATTTCATAATCAAAATTTTTAAAAAAAATGTGTAACATATTTGAGATAAAATTCATAAGTTAATTATATGTATTAGTTTTGATCTATAATATAATATTTTAATTATAATTATAGATTAACAAATACAGCATTATTCCAATTAATATCATAAAATTTGAAATTTGAAGACATCTAAAAATCAACACAAAAGAGATTGACGTTTTAAAATATTAAGGTACAAATTACTGTTAAGACAGAAAGTTCTTGTCGTGTTTGTCTTTGTCGGAACACCATTTTGTTGTCATACAAATTACAAGACTGGTTCGTAATTGTGACTATGGCAGATTTGTTTCTATTTTGAGTAAGACTTTACGACTTAGTCTTTGTACCAAATTAGGGGTGTATATGAGTTCGAGAAACTGACCCGATCCATCCTGAATTATAAGGGTTGGGTTGGATTTTTTAGGACTCGATCCAATTCAGGTTGGGTATAGATTCAGTGTCGGGTCAACCCAACCCGACCCAATTATAATATAGAATGGTAGAACTAATTATACCAAAATCTTTACTAATCAAAGGGAGAGGGGGAGAACCACCACATCAAAGCCTAGGTTGGATTAGTGGGCCTGAAATTGCAGGCCCATTAATGGTTATAGTAAAGGATTTTTTTTTATAATTTATTTAAAACATAGTTGTTTAAATTATTAAAGGAAAATCTCGAACCCAAAATATAAAAGTTAGGTTGGATTTAAAAGGATTTTCAAATTTTGGTTGAGTTCGGGTTCAAAATTTAAATTATTGGGTCAACCCGACCTAATTCGAAAATCTTAATACAAAAAAAAAGTAATAATAAAATAGGTTCAAACCCACGTAGCCCAAACTCGTGAATCATCGTATGCATCTGGCCTTGCCCCCCCTAATGTGTCTGCACTCTACAGACTACCTCTTTCACTCTCTCTGCTCTGTCTTGTAGTCTCACACAGTGTTCGTCTTCGACCTAAAGGGTAACTGGGTAACTGAAGTGAAGTCTTGACTCTTGTACTTACGGTCTCACACACTCACATCACAATGTTTGTCTTCATTGTTCGTGGTTCAACTTCTCTCAACTCTCTTTGTGTGTAGTCATTCGACTTCTCAGTTCTCATCTCACTCTTGTCTCGTTTATGTGTGTCATTGAATGTCGACGTCGCTCACCACTTTATTTCTCTATTGGACTCTCTTCTTAGTTCCCATTTCTTCGCTCAACCTCATTTTCATGTTTCTCGTCAAACGTCGTCACCGACTGTTTCTCCATTTGGTGCTCTGTTCCACTTCCATTGGACTTTTTCGTTCTATGTTTGTCATCAAACTTCTCCACTCAGCCCTACATTATTTCACAACTCGAACCCAACCCCAAAAACAAAGGGTTAGGTTGGGTTGTGAAAATTTTACAGTTGGGTTGCATTGGGTTACCAATCCAAACAACCAGAACTTTAGTGTTGGTCCAAAAAAATCCTTTAATGAAGCCTAATCATGTACCCCATGATATGAACTAATTTAATTTAAATTGAAAAAAAAATAAAATTCCAACTAAGTCCATATTATTATAATATTTCCAACGACTTTAGTTACACGTTGGCATTGATGGCCATAAATGAGATGGCAACCACCTACAAACAATAATGAACTCAAATAATAATAATAATAATAATAATAATAATAATAATGCCATCGAATATATATATATTTATTTATTTATTTTCAAATATTTATTTATATTAGTCGGAATAAAATAATAAAAAAAATAATTAAAATAAATAATACAAAAATAATTAGAACAAATAAATACATGCATACATAATTTTATCGTAGAATATAAAATAAAATTAACAATATATTCATATTTATTTAATTCAAGTTGAATGAGAATATACAAAAACAACTAAATTCATAAAAATTTCAATAAGTTGGATGAAATTAATCAAATTTATTAAATAATAGTCTTTGCGACTAAATTATTTTAAAAAATAATTTAAAAATTATTTATTAATAACCTAAAAAAAATATTCCTTTTCAATTTTTTTAAATAAGAAAAAGCCAAGGATGTTAGGTTGTAAAAAAATAAGATTTTATTTTTAGATAAATCTTTGACCTTTCAAGCCTTGTGTTTCCATTGCCGACATCCTCCAATAAGACTTGTCCCTATAACTTGCTGCCACGTCAGAGGCTGAGTCATTATCATTTATAAAGACAAAATCCTAATAAAAGCTCTCGTGTCCACTTGTATCTGACGTGTCCACCACCCATAAGCATAAATTAAGGGTCATATAATCCTCAATTTGCAATTTAATTTCCACGTGGACAAAAACTTTTTTTTTTTCATGATAAAGCAATGTGAACCGATTTCAATGTATTTAATATGTTGACTTATTTTATTCATGACGTGGAAATAACCCCTTTTAAGGATCCCTTCCAATTATTTTCCTATTTAAATATTATTTTTTATTAATTAATTAAATTAATTTTCGGTCAATATTAAAATTAACTAAAAGATTTTTATTTATGTTTATTAATTAATACAGAATTTAAAGGAAAAACAAAATCCAAGAAATTAGCGACAAAAAGGAATAGTCAACTATTCCACTTTTTTTTATAACAAATTTCAAACACTCCCTTTCAAATAAATAAATAAATAAATATAAAATTTCAAATTCTTTGAAATAGTCTCCAAAGTAATAAATAAGTAAATAATGATTCTTTATTATCCCTAGAATATTTAACAATCATAAATAAAATATAATTCTTTTTAAAAAAAAAAGTTATAGTTATTCTTACGTCTCATTTAAAGATAAAATATGTAAATATATCGAGTTATCGAGATGGTACAAAAGCTAGTGACGATGTTGTAAAGGGATGCTTGGTCCATGTTTCGTTTTTTTGTTTCTGTTATTATTATTCCATCTATTTTTTCTTTTTTCAATCTTTATTTTTATTTTCTTTTCCTTTTTGTGTTTTTTTTAAATATGATTATTATTTTTTTCAATTAAGAGGATAAATGATAATAAATTAAAATAAATATATGTAATATTGAAACAGTGAGATAAATTAATTATATTCTATTTTTAAAATTCAAAATGTATAATTAATTATTTAAAGATAGTTATTAAAATTGGTTATTCTAAATTACAATAATTGAAATTAATATATATTAATATATATATATTTATTGTCAACATTTATAGGAACTTTAGTGTCACATCATGTCCTTTTCTATATAACGGTTTCTTCTAATGTAATAAAAAGCATATAATATGAGAATGGAGATTTTTTCAAACCCTTTTTATTATTATTATTTTTCATTTAAATATTTTCTAAACTTTAGTTATTTATTTTGTTTTATTTTGCTATATTATTTTGTGAAATTCCACTTTTGCCCTTGTGTCCTTATCATCGTCTTCAATGCACCCCTGCAAAACTATACCGTTTCTTTTTTAACAACGCCAAATATGGAAAAATCTTATCTTATATTATTAAAAAATGAAGCATCTACTGTTATGTCCCACATTGGTTGGGGAGGAGAACAAACCACCATTTATAAGGGCGTGGAAACCTTCTCCTACCAGACGCGTTTTAAAGCCTTAAGGGGAAGTTCGAAGGGGAAAGCTCAAATAGGACAATATCTGCTAGTGGTGGATCTATGGTGTTACAAATGGTATTAGAGCCAGACACTGGTCGATGTGCCAGCCTTCTCGTTGTTCCCCGAAGGGGGTAAACACGAGGCGGTGTGCCAGTAAGAACGTTGGGCCCCAAAGAGGGGTGGATTTGGTGGGGCGGTCCCACATCGATTGGAGGAAGAAAAGAGTACCAACGAGGACCTTGAGTCCCAAAAGGGGAAGATTGTGACCTCCCACATTGGTTGGGGGAGGAGAACAAACAGAGGAAAGTTTTTTAAATCCTTAAGCGGAAATCTGGAAGGGAAAGTAGGGAAAGCACAAAAAAGACAATATCTGTTAGCCTAGCATGTATCTGATTGGAGTTAAAAGTTTTATTCTCTATGACTAAAATTATTAAAATTATTATTTATTGGTTGAATTTTTAGTTTTTATAACAAAAAGAAAAACAGATAATTTTGAGTGTGTATAATTAAAAGTCATTCATCTTCCTTATAGAAGGGATCGGCTTCTGAGCGTTGTAAGAGACGCGGTTGCAACGCTGAGCCCAACAATTTTGAGTCTCAATCTCTCTCTGTCCCAACCAATCCTTCTTTTTAAGCCACACCCACCAAATTCTTCCCCATACCCACTTCATCTCTCTCGCTGGAGTTCCGGATTTTGCCTCAAAATCATGTCCAGAACTCCTCTGCATCTCGTCTTCCTCCTCTGTTTCCTCATCCTTTGTGTCCAATCCCACAGCTCTCGATTCGCTTCCATTTCTTCCTCCTCCGATCTGGTTTCCGATGGCGTTAATGACTTGCAGGAACCCTCTTATCTGCGCCTCAATACGCTTCCTTCAAACTCGGCACCGGAGGAAGCTTGCGAGCAGTCTTATGGGTTTCTCCCCTGTACCACCTCTGTTTTGGGGAATATGTTTTTGATTATCGTTTATGGGTATTTGATGTTCTTGGCTGCTAAATACTTGTCTGCTGGAAGCGAGCTCTTGTTGGAGATTTTGGGTCCTGGAATCGTTGGGGGATTGTTCCTTCCCGCGCTTGGTGCTCTTCCTGATGCTATGCTGATTCTCGGTATTTGTTTCTTCTTACACTTTTTGTTTTGCATTTAGATGGGTTTTGACCTATAATCGAAATGTGCTGCGTAATCAAATGGATTGGCTCATATGTTTTGTCGAGAATACGATCGTTTGATTAGTGAAATTGATGTGTTGTTCTGATTTTACTATCCAGACGAAGACGATATGGATTAGTAAATCGGGTAGGGATTTGATAGCAAAATGTTTGGAGTGCAAAATAAACGATAGATCTATATTTTACTTTGGTTTTCCATTCATGAAGTGTTTGATTGCAGAAATTGAATCGGCTATTTCTTAAACGCAGTGGAAATAGAATTAGAATCTAACATAAATAGTGGGTTCTCTTTTGTTTTCTCTTGGCTACTTTTTCAAAAGAAGTTTCGGTAATTTACCCCAAAAAGATTCATAAATGTTTGAGTGTTCGTTGCTTGAAGTTCTATTTGCTTCTACACTTTTACTTTATTGTATTTGGGTTTGCTTACTTTTGTGGCTATTGATTGATATCAACTTCATCGTACCTCAATTGTTGCTGCTTTGATATAAAACTTGTCGGTTAGACCTCAACATCAAGAACAGGAACGATTCTCGTTCCTTTTTCCTGGATTGACACCTTTTCGAAAGCTTAGCCATCAGTTCCCAAACTGGGCACAATTCATTTCAAAATTTCAGTATTGCCACCTCCCCTTGTTTTCAATATGGATCATCCTCTAATATCTGTTGTCCTTTTGTTTGTTGAAACGTTTATACTTTATTTAGTTTCTCCTGTTTCTTTATCTCTGTTCATGGTTTCTGATAACCCTCTAATTGTCTCCTTTCTATAGTTTCTGGACTTGCAGGAAGTGCTGAAGTTGCACAAAGCCAGGTCTCCGTTGGAATGGGCCTCCTAGCTGGCTCAACTGTTATGCTTCTTACACTGATCTGGGGTACATGTGTGATCGTTGGGAAGTGTGACCTTGAGGGTTCGGTTGCTATTGACTCACAGGATACAAAAGGGTTTAGCTTGACTGGTATGTCATTTTCTCTTGGTTGCCAAGCCCATCGTCAGTAGATATTATCCTCTTTAGGCTTTTTCTTTTGGGTTTCTCCTCGAGGTTTTTAAAACGTGTCTGTTAGGAAGAGATTTCCACACCCTTGTAAAGAATGATCTCCTCGACGTTTTTAAAACGTGTCTGTTAGGAAGAGATTTCCACACCCTTGTAGAGAATGATCTCCTCGACGTTTTTAAAACGTGTCTGTTAGGAAGAGATTTCCACACCCTTGTAAAGAATGATTCATTGTCCTCCACATCGGTTGGACTTTCCCTTTTGGGTTCCTTTCAAGTTTTGTAAAACGTGTCTGTTAGGGAGAGGTTTCCACACCCTTATAAAGAATGTTTCGTTCTCCTCCCCAACCGATGTGGGATCTCACATTCCACCCTCCTTCGAGGCCCAGCGTCCTCGTTGGCACTCGTTCCCTTCTCCAATCGATGTGGGACCCCCCAATCCACCTCCTTCGGGGTCCATCGTCCTTGCTGGCACAACGCCTCATGTCCACCCCCTTTCGGGGCTCAGCCTCCTCGCTAACACATCACCCGGTGTCTGACTCTGATACCATTTGTAACAGCCCAAGCTTACCACTAACCGATATTGTCCTTGGGCTTCCCCTCAAAGTTTTTAAAACACGTCTGCTAGGGAGAGGTTTCACACCTTTATAAAGAATACTTCGTTCTCCTCCCCAACCAACGTGGGATCTCACAGTATAAATACCTTCGCCAAATTCCAAGATGTCTGTTTATGTTCATATATGCCTCTGTTTTTAGAGGGAATCTTATTCCATCACTTGCAGTCTGTTCTTCATATACATATAGTTGATGCATAAATTTACATAGGAATTTCATCTTTGACAGAATCTGGAGTCAGCACTGATATCTGGACGAGCTATGCTGCCAGAATCATGGTTATATCTGTTTTTCCATTTTTAATAGTTCAACTTCCACAAATGCTCAATTCAACATCAGGAAGGCACTTGGCAGTGTTGATTGCTCTTATAATCTCCATTTCAATGTTCATTATCTATTGCCTTTACCAGGTGCTTTTTCTAACTCTTAAAAACCGAAATGCGTAACTCTAACTCGAACAGGCAGCTATTCTGATCTTCCCAAGTCGAAAAGTTATATAGCCGGTTAAGAGTACCTTTTGAAATGATCTCGAGTTTAACCATTTCAAACTTACTCCTTTGTGCAGGTCTTCCAGCCATGGATTCAAAGGAGGAAACTTGCCTTTGTCAAGCACAAACATGTTATATTTGGACTTCTAAGACATTTAAAACAGCAAGCACTTGGAAGACTCCTCACAGAAAATGGGGAGCCAGATAAAGAGATAATAGACAAGTTCGTTGGAACCACAAGTTCAATTCTTCGTGTTTATCATTGCTTTTCTAGTTCATCACATTCTGATACTTGCTCAATAAACACAATGGCAGGCTATTCTCAAGAATCGATGAGAACAAGGATGGACGTCTTTCAGCTTCTGAACTGAGAGCGCTTATAGTCGGTATCCAGTTCGAGGAGCTCGACTTAGATCACGAAGATGCTGTTGAAAAAATACTGAATGATTTCGATACTTCTCGTGATTCCCATGTCGATGCTACCGAGTTTGGCAATGGAATCATTAAGTGGCTTTCTCAAGTACAAGGTTCAAGAACTGGCCGAGCTGATGATGGTCCTCACACAATGAAGTTCCTGCATAACTTTCATCAAGTACGTCGTAACCGGGTTGCCTCAGTTTTCCTTTTAACTTTTGAGGTTGCTTTCTGAAACGCGACGTAATGTATCTACAGGAAACAAAGCGAGAGCACGATTTGTTGGATGTCGGGGAACAAAGCGACGAGGTCGTAGAGGATGTTGAGGGGGGCAAAGGGGTCTTGATCAAAGCTATACTCTTCTTGTTACTTGGAACTGCCATTGCTGCTGCGTTTGCCGACCCGTTGGTCGACGTCGTACATAACTTCTCCAATGCAACTAACATCCCGGCGTTCTTTATTTCGTTTATCGCTCTGCCATTAGCAACCAATTCCAGTGAAGCAGTCTCTGCTATAATCTTCGCAAGCCGGGACAAACGAAAAACTGCCTCTTTAACATTTTCTGAGGTTTGTTCTCTTTTACACACAACATTTCATTTCTTTGCTCATACTTGGAAGACTGGTTGAGCTCTAAGCTTTTGATGGTGCAGCTATATGGAGCAGTGACAATGAACAATGTTCTTTGCCTATCAGTCTTCTTGGCTCTTGTTTATATGAGAGGATTGGTTTGGAACTTTTCGTCGGAAGTGCTGGTCATTCTGGTCGTTACGGTTATAATGGGACTTCTCGGTAGCTTCCGAACCGCGTTCCCGCTGTGGACAGCTCTGGTGGCTCTCCTTCTCTACCCCCTCTCTCTGGTGCTGGTCTATGTTCTTGATTATGTATTTGGTTGGTCATAGATCAGGTGGTGTTTTTGAGTTATATATGCAGGAGGGGGTTTGTTCATTTAAATTTCCGGATGTTTTTGCACATACTCTCCATGCTGAGGCAATGTAATGTAATACAACTACTGTTCTGCTCTCTCTTTTATTTGCTTCTGATTACAGGAAATAAATAATAGAAAGAAGTTCAAATATTTATGCAGTAGTCTCTTTACGAAACTGTATAAGGGTTTACTTTGTTCGAGGGCTCCAGATATGGAGCCGAGTCTCAATTGAGAGGAGACTATTCGAAGGTTTCATAGGCCTTAAGGGAGGCTCTATGGTGTACTTTGTTTGGGCTCCAGAGAAGGAGTCGAGCCTTGATTAAAGGGAGGTTGTTCGATGGCTCCATAGGACTTAGGGGGAGGTTCTATGCAACAAGCATGTGCCAGTTTATTTGATTCTCTTATTCAAAAGCAAGAGGTCTTAAGAAGGTGTTTCATTATTTGCTGTGCGACCAGCTAGGTTATGTGAGACCCCACATCGGTTGGAGGGAGAATGAAATATTTCTTATATGGGTGTGGAACCTCTGTAACAGACACATTTTAAAAATCATATGTAATGGGTTAAAGCGAACAATATCTATTAGTAGTGGACTAGACTGTTACAAATGGTATTACAGTCAAGTACCGAGCGGTGTGCCAGCGAAGACATTGAGCCCCAAGAGAGGTAGATTGTGAGATCCCACATCGGTGGAACGAAACGTTCGTTATAAGGGTGTGGAAATCTCTCTCTAACAGACACGTAAGCTGACGACGATGATACATAATAGACCAAAATGGACAAGAAGAGAATTGTAGCATATGCATCGTGTGCAACACCAAATCCTGTCTGTGGAACATTCTTAAAAAGTATCAAATAAAGATATATAAAATTCACCAATTTTATTATTTATTAGATCTCAAATTAATTTTTTTAAATTTATAAATGTTCTATTATATTTTATTTTTGAAAGATTTATAAATATTTAATAAACTCCTAATATACATATTATTTATAATTTTATAAATATATTATTTTAATTTAAATATTAATTTTAAAAAATCATTCCAGGTTTCGTAGCTGAGTTGGTTAGAGCGCTGGTTTTATGAGTTGAAGGAATAAATTATAGTTTACCATATATATCATATATATATATATATATATATATATATATATATATATTTGTCTTTCTTAGCATAGATATCTTTTCATTTATTACTCTTCTCATATCTTTGTAATTTATTTGATTATAAATAATATAACTTTCACACCATTTAGGTACAGTGGATTATGCAAACATTCACATCGCCGGTTTAAGTCTCGTCAAAACCAATCATTTTATATATCATTTTTATTATATTATTTTCATGTAAATATAGATTTAATTAAAACATTGGTCTCATGAGCTTTTTATTATATTATTTTCATGTAAATATAGATTTAATTAAAATATTGGTCTCATGAGCAGAAAGTTGCGGGTTTTTCGAGGTATAAATATTTAATAATCTCTCAATATGCTTATTATTTTTAAATCTATTATTATATTATTTTGATTTAAGTATTGATTTAATTACAACATCTAAGGTTTCGTAGCTCAGTTGGTTAGAGCGTTGGTCTTATGAGCCAAAGGTTGCGGGTTCGAGCCCCGCCGAAACCAATAATTTAAATTTAAGCAGTAGGAGCATATTATATATAATAATTTATTTAAAACGTTGTTAAAATTTTCTAATTACTTATTATTTATTATCATATTATTTTCATTTAAAAATCCATTTAATCAAAACATTTAAGGTTCTGTAGCTCAGTTGGTTAGAGCGTTGATCTTATGAGCCGAAAGTCGCGGGTTCGAACCCCGCTAGAACCAATAATTAATATCTAAATAACGGTATATTTTATATTAACTTATTAATTAGAGTCTTGGTTTTTATAAGCAAAAGTTGCAGGTTCGAAACCCAATTGGAAGCCCATAAAGGTTTAAATTACTTTGGTTTATAAATTTATTATTATTTTATTTTCATGTAAATATTGCTTTAATTACAACCCTTTTATTATATTATTTTCATTTACAAATTGATTTAATTTGTCCATTAAGGGTTCCGTAGCTCAGTTGGTTAGAGCGTTGGTCTTATGAGCCGAAGGTCGCGGGTTCGAACCCCGCCGGAACCAGTAAAATTATATACCCTTTTTAATATATATATGGATAACCCTACCATATCAGAGCATTTGAAGACCAGAAGAACTTTGAATAAATTCCTTTTCTGGAAATTGGGTATCCATTATTATCATCATGAAACACAAGGGAAAAAAGCTGCAAGAACAAGGACTGGAAAATGTTGTACAATCTTATAAAACGTAAATTCTCCGCCATTAAAATACACCCACCATGGTTTACGATGAACAAAGCTATGAATTAGAGAAACACACCCAGATCCTGCTCCCTGCAAACAACCCAGCAGCACAGCTTTAACTGACTTTATTACTTCACAAGCCTGCAAACAAAGAACTTCCAGATGAACTCGCGATGCTCAGAAGCGGAATTCAGTAAAACAGTGTATTGATGTATTGTGATTTCTTACAGAAATGGAGAGAGGGATTTGAGCAGTTGTGTTTAACAATGGCGGGAGTTGGAGGAAGCAGAGGATGGCTTTTCAGACATGCCATCGTGTTGTTCCTCTTCACCCGGGATCAGCGCCGGAATTAGAAACCTGGAGAATCCGCCGTAGGCGAATCCAAGACCCGGAAATGAAGATGGGTTCATCGACTGTGGAGTTACATGTTGTTGTTGATTGTCGACGAAGGCGATTGATGGGTCTATCCAAGCGCGAATCGAGGGCGTGTAACTGGACTGAAGGGGTCCCCTCTGAGAAACCAATTGGTTTTCTCCAAATAGCGGTTGCAGATATGGCGACGCCGGCGGAAAATTCGAGGTTGTTACCTGCGAGTTGTATAAGAATTCTCCATTCTCACCTCCAGCTCCGGCGTCTCCGCCGTATCCGCCGCTACTATGATCAGCACTCACTGTGTTCCGATGCATTATCCTCTGGAATCGGTTGATTTCCATGGCCGATTGAGGTTGCTGCTCCGACCATTCATCGAAGCCATATAATGATGTTGTTCCAGAGAAAAATGATTGGTCGTTTTGATGATTTTGAGGAATTGGATGCTGAGTTCCTTCCGATTCGAGATTTGAATTTGGGGCTTTAAGAGACTGTAAGGAAAGCCGTAGATCTTGCGATCGGCTACTGGTTCTGGATTGTAAATCCGGCGGGAATGTGTCGAACTCGAAAATCGACGACGGCGTCTCTGCTGCTGCCGTCGTGGTCATCGGTAAAAACGATTTGAAGCTATCAACGATCGAATCCGAATTGAACGATGGCGGAAGAAAACAGGAGTTGTCGCTATTAGGGTTTTCCTCTGTTGAAGTCTTCTCCAAATTCTGCATAGTACATTCCGAAATTCCGCCGTCGCCGAACACGAAATTCGCTCTCCGATTACTATTTCTAGTGATACTCCCCTCCGGCGGGTGATTAGCAACCGGAATCTTGTATTCACTGTTCTTCTCCTCGTGCGTTGCCAATTTTCCGGTGTTCGTATCGACAACGTTTGGATTCCATCCAGGAAGCTCTCGAAGCTTGTCTATGGCGGGTTTCGCCTTCTTGATCAGCCAGTCGACGGCCTTGCTCGGCCGGTCATAGCCAAGGCGGTCCTGCACGTCGTAGAACTCGATAGCGGTGTGAGCCGAAAGTCTAACTCGACGGTCCCTTGTACCTTTCGCCGTGCAAACTTTACTGTGACGGTCTTTTCTTCCAATCGAACGAACAATACGACCTCCTTGAACCTCCACGACATCGCTTACACCGCCCCCGCCACCGCCTCTGCTTCTTACTTCCGGTTTCGGTGATTTCCCAGGCCGTTGATTCCAGAACTCCCCCATTCTTCCTTCATCTTGGAAGCTCCACCCGGCGGGAGATGAATCCAACACCGGAGGAAAGCAGGGACGCTTCTTGGTTTCTCGTGAATCTAAACTCGCATATAAATACTGGAGGTTCCGTTCATCTTCTTCTTTATCTTCCTCCCCTGTTTTACCGAACGTTATAACCCGACTCCGGTACCGCCGATGAAGAAGAAGATGATGACGACGGCGGCGACAATGATGATCTGGATCCAGACTCAGACCCTTGAGATACCCCTCTTCCAGCTTGAATCGACTGCTGATTCCGATTCCGATTCCGATACCGATTCCGATTCCGCTTCACTTTCCGATAATGGCTTCTGCAACTAAAACCACCATTGATTCTAAAACCTCTCCAAAAGGTCTCCGCCATTGAATCTTCCCGCCGCTCACCATGAAGCCCTCAAAATCAAAACCCCAATCAAATCTCATCCGAATCGATCCTAAAACCCCTAACCCATCTCCTCAGACGCTTTACAGATCGACGACGGAGCTGATAAAGAAATCAAAAGCGTCGCAACTTCCGAGAAACAGAGAGGGAATTGGAAAGTTAAAAATTAGTGGAAAAAGAAATGGAGGGATTCAAAAAGTTCATGGGAAATGTGATGATGGTGATGATGGAGATGGGCCTATAATAAGAGGCCCTGTTTGTGCCAGTCGCAGCCTCCGCCAGCCTTTTGCTTTTGCACCGCGCCCCCCCCTCT
This sequence comes from Cucurbita moschata, assembly GCF_002738365.1. Lineage (NCBI taxonomy): Eukaryota > Viridiplantae > Streptophyta > Magnoliopsida > Cucurbitales > Cucurbitaceae > Cucurbita > Cucurbita moschata. The sequence continues at coordinate 2,785,236 of NW_019268521.1, forward strand.
CTCCTCTTTCTCTCTCTTAATTTTAAATTTTATTTTTCTCCCAATTAAGTATAATTTTATTATATTTTAATTAGTTGAATTATATTTTTAAATTTTAAATAAACTAATTAAAAATTAAAAATATATAAATTTTAAATTTTATTTACAATTTACCATGTACGGATATTAGGTCTCTTGTATTATTTGTATGTGTTTCTCATATACGTCCAGCCAAAACTATAGTTAGTTAAATATATTTTTTATAAAAATGACGAAAAAAAAATTAATTATTTTAATATTTTCTATGATGCAATTACTTTGTTTAAAAAAATGATGATAAAACGTGAATTATTATCATACAAATCAGTAAAAGTGAGTGGAATCGTTATTCGATCCTAACCGTTCAGTTAAATTATTATAGAACTTTTAATTAAAAAATAAAAAATAAATAAATAAATTATTGCGATTAATTGTAATTAATTATAAACTTTTTCTTTTTAAAATCATCTCAAATTTAACTAAAATAAGGTTACTTAAAAAAAGATATAAATTCTGTTTCTGTATTATAATAATTAAAACCATTAATTATTATTCTTTCATCCACTGCTTCAATAAAGAGGAGGGGGACGTCATCCATGACAGCTGATTTAAAATATAAATTTATTTAATTTAAAATTATATAAAAAGTACGAATAAAATAAAATAATATATTTGTTATAAATTATTTAGAGAGGTTACAATCAATGAAATACGACATAATTCAATTACCACAAATTATGTTTTTTTTTTTTAATTTTTAAACTTAAAAACTTATAAAAATTTAAATGTTGTATTTTTTATATTATTATTTAATAGATTAAATATAAAATCCCACCTGGATTATCCGAATTTTATTTATTTAATACAGGCGGCGTGTTCCTTTTAATTATTAGGTATCTAAAAAAAGGAAAATAATTAGGAATTTAATAAAATTGTATGAATTAATAATAAATGGATGGATATTGGACGGTATGTCTCGGAGATTTGATTTGGACCAATGATTGGCGTACTAAAAAATTTATTAAATATATAATGCCGTCAAATCCAGCCTATTAAACTTTTATTATTATTATTATTTTTTTAAATAAAAAGCGGCCAACTTATAATAATTTTTGTGGTTGTTTTCGTTAATTATCAAATTCCATGTCCGTTGGAGAAAGAAACGAAACATCATTTAGTAGGGTGTGAAATCTATATAACAGACGTGTTTTAAAATTGTGATACTGATGTCGATACATAGCGGACCAAAACGAACCATAATTGTGAGCTTTATAGTTATATTCAAAATATTTTTAATTTTATTATTAAGAATGAATTAATTATTTTATTCATCCATTTTTAATTTTTTTTATTAATTAATACTCTATGATATTTGTATTATAATTTAATTTTTTTTATTAATTATTGACTATTAATAATTTAATGGATTAAAAAACGTTAGGGAGCAAGACAAGAATAATTAATAATTTTTTTAAAAATAATTAAATATAAATATATATTTATATTTAATAAATCTTTATATTTTTCAATTTTGTGTAGATTATATTTGTATATTAAAAAATTCATAATTTAGAGAGTAAAACAGAAAATTATTGGAAGCGTGTTCCCTGGTGTCACGTTGTTATATTCAAGTCAGACACGCGCACCTCGTATGATATATAAAAAAAGGAAACTGAGAATTTTTTTAAAAAAATTTAAACCTATGAATAAATCTGTATTAAACTCGATTCGATAGGAAGTTAACAACAAAATATATATATTTTTTTTTTGATATTTTTAAGATTATAAATAAATAGTTTAAAAGTTAAAAGATTAAAATTAAACAAAATCAACTATGCTAAAAATATTATAAAAGGTATAATAAACACTTTTCTTTAGATTTTTAATAATTAATTTTGAATCATATAAAATTCTCGATTTATAAAAAATATTATCAAACTGGTCCTTCTAAAATATAAAAACAAAAAAGTTAAAATAGGGTACAGAATATGATTTTATTTAAAATATTTAAGCATATTAACACGTCACTCAAATACTATTTATAATAAAATTTCACCTACCATTAACAAAATTCGATCATATGAAAATGACAAATTCAACATAAATAGATTTGTATATATTATTGTATCAGAAAATTGAATTGATAATTTCTAGTATATAAAATTTAAAATAAGGTTTTGAATGAAAAATAATTTAAAAATAATGGATAGAACTATATGGTATATTTATATTATAGGTAGCGGTTTTAATAATTATAAGGTGGATAAGATCGTTTTTTATATGTTTAAACCATATTCTAAAAAATAAAACCAACCACGTTGTCGCATGCAATTTTATTTATTTATTTAAGGTTTAAATAAAGCTTTCATTTCCCCACAAGGATATCAATAATTATTTGGCACGGAAATTGGTCATTTTCTTGATTGATTTAATTTTGTTTTTTATTGTGTTTTTTAGTTGAAATAAAACACGGAATAATTAAAAATAAAATGGAATAATATAATAATAAACAAAACAAAACAAATGACTAATAAAATAAAATTAATTTATATATTCGTACGTGTGGGAGTGACTAGATACGTACGCATCCCAGTCACCGTCCATATAAATAGTCCACTAAATTCATATTTTTAATTTCAACTTTACCAAAAAAAAAACTTTTTAATTATCTATATCTAAAATTAATTAATTAATAGTTCTAATTTTTAATAATATTATTATTTTTTTTTGTTAGGAATGAGAAATAGAATAGGGATCGAAATACGATACAAGCCTACCGACTAATTATACAAATAAGAAAAAATATAAATTAATTAAATATTAAAAATAAAATAAAATATACTACCAATCAAATTATAAAACGAAAAATATTATATTTGATATATTCTATAACTAATATATTATCCAAATATTATCTTATAATATTGAAAAACTTTATATTTTGGAGTGTTTTGGATTATGGTAACATTTATATGATTCGATTTCATTTGTAAATTGATATTTTTTTAACCAAGTCAACGCGACCAATCTAAAAATAGAGTTACAATCTAACTAAATCATACTATATTTTAAAAATATTTAATATTTGTAATCGATATTAACGATGCATTATGATTTACAAATGTTTGGTATTTGAATTTTATGAAATTTTAGTTAACTATAAAATTTTTAAATAATAATAATAATAAAAAAAAAAAACTCGACAATCGAACCCATTAATTTTGGAGAATTGGATTATAAGCCCAATTTTAATTGGGCCCGTCTCTTTAATTGGGCTGATTTGTGGCCCATTAGTGAATGAAAAAAGTAAGCCCAACCCGGCTCTAATTTTTATTAGTACCCTCACATTAATATTTATTTAAATTTAGGGCTAAAGATATTTATTCAAATTTGAAAGTAAATTATTTATTTTATTGTATGAAAAATAATAATTATCACTTATTGCAAATTCGAAGATCAATGGAGAAAGATCAGTCATCTTCTTCCATGTTTGTGGCCAGAAAGAAGTGAAAATTCTACCAATCGGATACTGAAGAACTGTTTGATAGTTTTTCGAGGGAAGTTGAAATCAAGAGTAGGGTTTCAACTTTTCCCGCCATTAACAGATGCTTACGTTTACACAGCTCAATCATCTTCTTCTTCTTCCTCCAACAATCCAGCTCAAGTGCCAAGCTCTTCTTCCCAAGTTTCACCGTCAATCCCTTCAACTATTTCCTCAACGATCATTGATTTATCAGTTTCTCGTGAATCGGGCATCTGGGAATCGACGATTATGTTTGTGCTCTATGAATTCCCCTGAAATTTCTTCCCGTGATGAAGAATTCGACGATGAATTGGACCGGTTGTTGGTGCTCTTACCTGAAGAAATGCGGCGTAGAATAAGGGAGCATGAGGAGTGTCACCAACTGATTGAAGTTGTCTTGGATTTGGGTCGGAAACCACTGGCTCGGTTTCCTACTGGGGATTTCTTGCTCTCCGATTCTCAAATAACTGTTGATGACCTACGGTTTGCCACTTCCAAGGTATGTTCGGCTCTTTGTTCACATTCTTTTGCTTGTTTATTTATTTTGATAAGACTGCCCACGTCCTGTTCGATTGTTTGTCTGGTAAGTTTTCCAAGTTTATTTCTAAAGCTGGTTGTTAATGGCGACCAAGTGGAGTAGCGTTAATCTTACTAAGACTGGCAGATTAGGAGTGTTGTGTTCAATTCATGTCTGTAGTATGAGAATCTCGACTGGTATGAACTGGAGAAAAGTTGTCTTTGAGGAGGTGAAGGCCTCAAGGATTTTGGAACTTGGAAATTTCTCACTGTACCGCCAAGTAATTGGTGGAAGGCCAGTTGGTAACTTGGTATTACTCTAAAGTTCAAATAGGACAGGATGGTTGGTTCTTTGATTAATGCTGGGTTCGTAAAAAATGTGGTCGAATTACATGTTTAGTCTACGAGCGTTCAAGTCAATATCGCTATGATCCCTAAACTTTGAGAAAGGTCTAATAGATTTTTAAACTTTCAATTTTGTGTTAGTAGGTGATTGAAGTTTTATAAGTTCTTAACCTTTCAAATTTGTCCAATTGGTGCATGAATTTACTTTTGGGTCGAATAAGTTCTTGATATTCTACATTTTTTTCAAACTCACGGGTATAATAGACACAAAACTGAAGGTTCAATGTCCCATTAGACATAAAATTTAAATTTTGAATACGTGGGAACCTATTAGATATAGAATTAAAGGTATGAAGACTAATTATAAACTTTTAAAATTGAGTGATCTATTAGACACAAATATAAACATTTAGAAACTAAACTTGTAATTTAGTAATTTAACCGAAAAAGATCAATCAGTACAAAAAAAAAAAAAGACTTGCTAGGATTAAAATCCCCCACTTCTTACTCCTCCAAAAGGATAAAAAAGCTTAGCTCATGCGGCTTAGTAAATTAAAGTATAAGTTTTAACCACTTGAAATAAAAACCATGTCAAGATCTTTGTACTAATGCATTGCAGGTCGGTGACTTTGCCATTGACAATAGAGCTGGCATTAGTAGAACATTGCATCGGATCAGTGCCATCAGGAATCGAAAAGGTGTAATTATTGGTCTAACTTGTCGTGTGGGTCGAGCTATCTCAGGAAGTGCCATCTTGCTGAGGGATTTGATTCAAGATGGGTCTTCTTTGTTGCTCATTGGGCCTCCAGGGGTGGGAAAAACCACAATTATCAGGTTAGTAAATTTTTAGTCTTGTACATACATAATCTTTCTTAAAGCCCAAGAGATTTTGAAAAAGGAAATACCTTAATTTGTGGATCTCTATTTCAAGCTGACAGAACCAGAGTACCTTATAAATGTTACGTTAGATAGTATAATTTAGAGATAATTTACGATTTTTTTATGTGGAAATCCTTGAGTAATGCTCTGTGACATTTTTGTAGGGAAATAGCTAGGATTCTTGCTAATGATTTCAAGAAGCGTGTAATGATTGTAGACACCTCCAATGAGATTGGTGGTGATGGTGATATACCTCATGCAGGAATTGGTAATGCTCGTCGAATGCAGGTTCCAGACTCTGATATGCAACATAAGGTATGACATGAAACTCAATTTCTGCATTTGTCTTTCTGAACCAACAAGACTTCGTTCCTAGGTACTTACTTCGACCGGGTGATGGTGACTTTTGGGTAAGGTATGGCAATGGTTGTTTTTTGGGTTTGATAGAAATAAGGCTCTCAGACCTGATGGTTTCATGATGAACTTTTATCAGGATAATTTGGAAGATTTAAAGGAGGATATCTAGAAAGTCTTTTGCAAGTTTTATGAGAGGGGGATATAGATTCAGCCACGAATGAGACTGGCGTGTGTTTGATTCCCAAAAAATGACTAGGCCAATAAAGTAAAACAGTTCAGGCTAATAAGCCTTGTGACCAATCTATATAAGACAATTGCAACAACATTAGCAGCAAAATTTCATTCGTGGGGTTGATTCATCTTTTTCACTTCTCGCGCATTATATGTTTGGGTACAGTAATGAGTTGATTGCGATTCCAATCATCTTATTCATGTTTATTGATCTCTTACATTTTTCTCTTTATCAGGTTTTGATTGAAGCAGTTGAAAACCATATGCCTCAAGTAATTATTATAGATGAAATAAGCACAAAACTTGAAGCCATGGCTGCAAGCACCATAGCCCAACGTGGTATTCAGCTAGTTGCTACTGCTCATGGAGTTACAATTGAAAACCTGATCATGAATCCTTTACTGGAGATGCTTGTTGGAGGAATACAGGTGTGATCTGTTCTTACCTCACTGCATTCTTCTGATTATTTTGATTTTTCAAGTACAGCGAGTGATGGGTATTTTAACAAATGCTTAAGAATAGACTGTTGCACAATATATACTTGTTCTCAGAGTGCATGGGACTATTTACCTTTCTTCCTTCTTGTTGGTGGTTGAGTGTTATTTCCCTCTTAATTCAATTGATTTCTCTAATTTTGTTAACGGGGTCCTTTACTGCTGGATTTTCAAGTTTAGCATGAGATTGGAAATAGTGTCTCGCGAAGAGAGAGGAAATAGTGTCTCCCTTCGCAGTACTTCGTTGTGAGATCCCACACCGGTTGGAGAGGAGAACGAAACATTCTTTATAAGAGAGTAGAAACCTCTCCCTAACAAACGACTTTTAAAAATCTTGAGAGGAAACCCGATAGGGAAAGCCTAAAGAGGACAATATCTACCAGCGGTGGATTTGGGCTATTGCAAATGGTATTAGAGCTAGACACCGGGCGGTGTGCCAGCGAGGACGCTAGGCCCTGAAGGAGGCGTGAATTGTGAGATCCCACATCGGTTGGGGAGGAGAACAAAACATTCTTTGTAAGGGTGTGGAAACCTCTCCCTATCAGACGCGTTTTAAAAACCTTGAGAGGTAGCCCGAAAGAGAAATTCCGAAAAAGACAATATCTGCTAGTGGTGGACTTTAGCTGTTATATTCGTAGTTCGTCTTTAAAACTCACTTACTTTTATGACGTAATGAGCTTAAATGTGTGTGCGCGCGCACTTTGTAACTTCGGAACTTATAGCTCAATAAAATCATTTTACAGAGTGTAACTCTTGGGGATGAGGAGGCAAGCCGGAGACGTGTTCAAAAGACTGTGCTGGAAAGAAAAGGACCTTCAACATTTACTTGTGGGGTAGAGATCATATCGAAGACTGAGTTGAGAGTTCATCGTAGCCTCGACGCAACTGTTGACGCCGTTCTTTGTGGTAAACAATTGTTATTAAATAATATGGAAATTTGAAGCAGCCTGCAGCAACCACTTTCAGCTTATTGTCACCACTTCTTTTGTGAAGGTCGTTTTCCTAATGTTGAAGTTCGAAGGATCAATACTACAGAGGGGAAAGAAACTATACAAAGTGATACCTTCGTATCCACTTTCTCCCACAATAAGGATGAAGCTCCAGTGAATGCTTCCGATGCGTATTATGAGAAAAGTGGTCAGCAGCCCAGTGAGATATCGTTTGAGATCCTTCCACCTGCAGGAGAATCCTCTGAAGAAGATGAAGGAAAGATTCCACTTCGTCTGTTTGTCTATGGGGTAAGATACAATCTTTCAACTTTGACAAATGAATGCAATGAACATCTTCTTCATGCTTAGAACTAATGTTAATAGTTTATTATGAACATCCTCTTCATGCTTAGAACTAATTGTTACTTTCATAAAAATTCAGCTAACTGAAAGTGTCTATGAATCTTGTTTCAATTCTTTGAATCTTTCTGTTTGGAACTGAGACGAAATATGTCGGTTCAATATGGTGGGGATTGTTGGGAGGAAGTCCCACGTTAACTAATTTAGGAATGATCACATGAGGCTTTTTGGGGAAGTCCAAAGCAAAACCATGAGAGCTTATGCTCAAAGTGGATAATATCATACTACTGTGGAAAGTCGTGATTCATAACACTATAGTTTAAACGTTGCTGTTACCGGACAGTGGAGTAAGTCACACTACGTATTATCGGCATATCTGAAACATTTTAACATTCCAGCAGTAAGATATTGTATACTTTTAGGGTTAAGGGAATAGCTGTTGGTTGTGGAACTTATTAAATGTGCAGCTGTTGTAGGTATTGGAAGAAAGCGTGATCCAAGGATTCAAGCAGTTAAGGATGAATGATGTGTCCATCCATTTTACTGATAATATCAGTGAGGCAGATGCCCTTTTTGCCTTGCAGTCCAAGCTCAAAAAGAATGCTGGGATTCAAGCAGCTGCAAAATCTCACGACATACCCATTTACGCGATTAAGGTATCAATATCTCTAGATTTACAAGCTAGAAACGAGTACTAATATTGTCTACGACACTTGACATGTACTTCTTTACTTGAAGTCAGAAGTTCAAATTCTCGTGTCCTACTCAGTAATCATCCACTCTTCTTTTTCCCCTTGTAGACTGGTTCATTAGTGCATATCACGAGGACCTTAAGGGCACTAATTCTTGATCAGGAAGATGAGGGAGAAGATTTTGAATCATTGAGCAGGACAAGATCTTCTGAGAAAATTGATGCTTTGGAGGTATGTCTGATCTTTCATTTTCTTTTATATATGCATAGTACACTTTTGGTCCATTTAACTTGAGATTAGTTTTTATTTGGTCCTAATAGTTTCAAAACTTCAAAAACTTCATTTGATAATCATCTTGTTTTTCATCTTCTATTTTTAAAAATTAAGCTCATAAACAATACTTCTATCTACGTTCGAATAATAACGTGTATACATGTCACCATCTCTCCCCCACCTCCAACGGCGTGGATGTTGAGGATTGTTGGGAGAGGAGTCCCACATCGGCTAATTTAGGGAATGATCATGGGTTTATAAGTAAGGAATACATCTCCATTGGTACGTGGCATTTTGGGAAAGTTCAAAGCAAAGCCATGAGAGCTTATGCTCAAAATGGACAATATCGTACCATTGTTGAGGTTCGTGATTCTTAACCATGAGAGTTGTTTCTTTTAGAAAAACACAGTTCTTTTGGTGGCTGGTAAAAGATTTGGGTTAGGTTATTATGTTCTTGAAACCATAATTTACCATTCCAGGGCAGAAATTAGCTGTTTTCATCAATCTTTGCCAGTTATCTTCTTGATGAATATGTTCTGTTCACTACACATCATAGCACTTGCAGTTCTTTTATTGCTTGCTACCGCACAGGAAGCCAGAATGGCCATTGAGCAGATAGTTATCCCTAGAGAAGAGTCTGTTGAGCTCCTCCCTAGGCCACCCCACATCCTGTCTCTTCAGATGGACCTTATTCGGAAGTATCATCTACAGTCGGAGAGAATCGGCACGGAGACGGAGGAGAACGTTCGTCTCCGAATCTTACCCTTGATATCTAATGTGGATGAAAATGTGAAAACACTTGGAAAAGTAGATCCTACTACCGAGTTTGACGACTTCATTGGTTCCGCTGGTGACACGAATGGATCTCTCTATAGTGTAGATAGGTTACCGTTACTTCTTGAATAGCTATAATTGGATGTGTATCAAACATGTAAATACTAGGTTACAACTATAATTGAATGTGTTAGCATTCTCATAACCTTGATTTACATGACTAAGTTTCTAGTGTACCACAAAAGTTGATAATTCGATCTCTCATTTCTACCATTGTTGAATATAAGAAGAATAAGACAATTTCAAAAGTCGATAGTTTAATCTCTCTCTTCCGTCTTTGAACTCTAGGAAGAACAAGAGGTACAACCCAAGAAAATAAGGGATTACTCCCTCCTTAAGGTATGCACCTCTCCTTTCCTTGAAGACGATAGAGATCCTATTGCTCATAGAATACGCTAAAATACAAGTACGACTTTCAAGATAAAGGGTCATTGAATTTTTCTTAGTTTTTCATAACAAAGATCTCGAGGCTATCTCCTTTTTCATCCTGAATTCTTTGAGGATTTCATTCACAAGACTGAAGTTCAAACAAAACTACCCTATCCTTCAAACTTCGTACCAATAAAATCATGATCTTTCCTATTAGAATTTCGGTCATTTTCTTAACAACATTCGCATGTCAAAGAATTTTCTCTTTTTTAATTAAATATAAACAAAAAAAACATAAGTAATGGTAGATGCATCAAAGGTTGGGATTTCTTTGTTTTATTGAATCCATTTTATAATTCCCACTATTGTTCCATTTAGGGCACTCTTCCAAATACAAGAACCCTAAAAAAAAAAAAAGTCCCCACTAAACATTGTTCTTTCCTCTAAAAACCCACAAAATCCATTAAGCTAGAGTGGAAAAGTACCAATTTTTTTAGTCTCATTTTGTTATAATCCAAGTGTTCTTATTGGCTCGAGGGATATAGTTCAGTTGGTAGAGCTCCCGCTCTTGCAATTGGGTCGTTGCGGAGATATAACCATGTATGTTATCTTTATAGAGGAGACTTGAAAATGCAGTAAAAAGAGCATTTTTGCTTTCCTTTCGTTTATATTGCAGGTTTAAAATCATTCAAACTTGACATGATTGATCTTACTTATAGAGTGATTCGAATCTCAAATAAGTGCTCTTGCTTGAAATATTCCATTAACACGAGGTAATCCAAATCTTACTTCCCTTGTAGCGATTCCTTCTCAGTATATTTTATTTTAACCAACTTTTTTGAAATAATTACAAATTTTTTTTAAGGGTATTCTTTAATTTTTTTTTTTCTTTTAATAAAAAAACTTATCTTACTAACTAATTTAAGTTAGTAAGTGAGCATTATATTAAAGGGTTCAAATCCTGAGGCATAAAGTCAAACCTCATTTTAAAAATTAAAAGGCCATAGCTGTTGGGAAGGTCAAAGTCAACATTTTGTGGGACATACCTCATTCATCAAATATTTCCTTAAACAAAAAAGAAATCTTAAAATAAAATTAAAAAAAAAAGACAAAAATAAATTATTTTATTTTAATGTATTAATTTCACATTGGCCTATTTGAGATCCATTTTTATTTGATTTGTCCTTTTGTTGTCTTTTATTAAAAAAAAAAAATATATATATATATATATATTTGTTAAATTTGTATAAATAATGAAAATATACTTTTATTTGGAATATTATTAATGAGATTTAATTAATTTTGTTTGTAGCAAGAACATAAGGTAGTGCTCCAATTAGAACATCACTAATTATGAGATTAGATAATTAATACAAATAATTTGATGCTAATCAATGCTCAAATTAATTATATAAATATATTCAACACAAAACCTTATTGTTAAAATTACATTTTTTTTAATTTTTAATTTTTATATTTATTAAAAGGAAAATTGTTTTTGTTGGCAATGTAAATTAATATATCCTAAGAAGTGAGCAAAAAATGTTAAATATAATAAAGATAACTATCTCATTAAAAAATATATCTTTTTTAGGGGGCGGAATTTCAACCATAATCATTACATGTCAGATCCCCCATTGGTTGAAGAGGGGAACATAACATTTCTTGTAAGAGTGTAGAAACCTCTCCCTAGTAGACATGTTTTAAAATTGTGAGGCTGACGACGATATATAACGGGCTAAAACGAACAATATCTGCTAGCAGTGACATTAAGTTGTTATAGTTGGTTTCAGAGTCCAACACTCGGTGGTGTGTCAACTAGAATATTGGGCCCTTAAGGAGGTGGATTGTGAGATCCTACATGGATGGAAGAAGGGAACTATATCCTGTAGGTTTAAATCTTTGGAAGCTATCTTTAGTAAATTGAAACTATATATATATATATATACCCAGCCGTGCTCTCAAAATGTACTTTTTCTTCATTCTCTGTATACTATATAGTAAATTGAAACTTACGCTGTTGTCCTTCTTGGTCTTTCTCTTTCGAACTTCCCCTCGAGACTTTAAAACACGTTTGATTAGGGAGAGGTTTCCACGGCCTTATAATAAATGCTTTGTTCCCCTCTCCAACCGAGATGAGATCTCACAACCCACCTCCTTTAAGGGGGACCAACGTCCTCGTGGGCACACCGCCTAGTGTCTGGCTCTGATACCATTTGTAATAGCTCAAGCCCACCGCTAGTAGATATTATCCTCTTTGGAATTTTCCTTATGGGGTTTTCTTCAATGTTTTAAAACGCGTCTATTAGGGAGAAGTTTTTACACCCTTATAAGAAACGCTTCGTTTTTGTCTCCAACCGAGGTGGGATCTCATACATCTCTCTCCAATCCTTCCTTCATTTTCGGTGGAAATTTTTCACCATTTTCAAGGCGGGTTATGGTGGAACCCTTACCCCACCGGTTAAATTATTATCTCGAGTTACAAAGACGGTTGTTTCGAGTTTCAAGCAGCTAAAAACTTCAAACCGAGCAAAAGGTTAGCGTTAAAAAAAAAGCATAAAACGTAACCTTTTTCTTCTTATAGCACCAAAGAAACGACATAGTTGGTCCAAAGGGACATATAACAGAAAGGCCAATTCCACCAACTTTACTGTTAAAAATTTACACATCTTCACAATAATTCAATTCTTCACAACATCATTTCCTCTCCATTAACATCAACCCTAACTCATTAGTTTAACCTTTGATCCGAGCGTTCTCTACTACATTAGAGAAGTATGACATCGGAGTTCGAATCCCTCCTTACCCACAATCGACCAAAAAGGAAAGAACTTTTCATGTGGGTAAAAAAATTACAATCAGAATAACGGACCCAAAACGAGAGTGACTAGAAAAACCGTGAAAATTCTATGAAAAATTGAAAACGTCCAAATGAGCAGGGCCGCCGTTTCTAGTGTTTCAACCACCTCTCAATGACAGTCGCTCGAGTGTTAAAACCAAGCGGCAGTGGTTGGTTTTCCTTCGCTTATCCAAATTCACGATTGTATGGCTGACTCACGATTATTAGCGATTCGTGTATTAAAAAATGTTTTCATTAATTTATTTTAAGATAGAGTTGCCGGCGGAAGATTGCGGCAAATGGGTTTTCCAAGCCAGCATTTAAACATGCTTTTTAGATAGGAAAGGCACTGACTTTTATTTTGTTATTATTAAAATAAAAGACACAGCTCTTTCGTCACATCTTGACTTATCTTCCTTATGAGTATATATATATATATATCTATATACACATAGATAAGCCTATAAGTATTGGAACATCCAACCAAAACACCTCAAGAACTCTCTTTAATGGCTCATTATCATAAGTTCTTTTGCCTTGTGCTCATAATGTTCTTGTGTTCTTCCTCCATTTGTGAGAGTCGCTTGCTTTCTTCTTCTTCTTCTTCCTCTTCTTTGGCGAATACGAAGAACGAGATCTTTGTAAAGAACGTCAAAGAACTCTTGAAGGTTATCGTTGAAGAAAAAGAGAAGCTTGGACGACATTTCGTGTCCAAAAGACTCAGCCCTGGAGGACCTGATCCACGCCATCATTGAAGAAACATTGGTTGGGAGAGGAATCAAAACATTAACTTTTGGGTGATAATAGTCGGCGTTTTTATCAGTTAAGCTATGCTTGAGTTCTTACATTTGATTTTGGTTGTGAATTGAGAGAGAATAAATCGTGGGTTTTGTAGACAACGAGTGGGACTATACGATTCTATATATACCACATTAGTATTCTTCTTGATTTCTCTCGTAACTTCATTTTGTTAGTCGAAACAGTGCAGTTTACTCGATTCTCGAAACTCAACCAATAATTGTGGCGAGCCGAAAGGGAAAAAGTGTATTGCCATTTCATGAAAATTGTGCAAATTCAAAGAATTTATGTGTTTTTTTGTTCCATATGTAATGATGAATTTTTATAATTTCCTTTGCTTTTTGTAAAGAAGATAATGGATTTCTTTTTCTTACCATTGTTATCCTTTGGATATAAAACTAAAGTTTTGACTTTGACGAAATAATAAAAACAATATATACGTTTTTTTCGGTGGTACTGTTGGCTGAGCTATGCTGATACCGACGGTTAATGCTTTACTCAATTTGTGCGCAAAAGAATTTCGAGAATATGACTTTCACACGTATAGTGGTAAATGATTAATGTTTATGTTCAAAAGTATATGTTTTTTATAACAATTATGATATCATATGGTTTGGCCACTCGATAAAGCGTTCACTATAGTCAACTTTTTTTTTAATAGGCCATGGCCAACATATGGGTGTTTGATAAAACGTTATAAAGCTTTTGTCTTTCCCGTCTTTGGAAAGAAAATTTATCGACGGGTCACATTCTTATTGGTTCTGAGTACATTTTATTTGAACTTTCCGCGTTTGATCACACGTAAAAGAAAATCACTTATATAATCAATTTTTACCAATCGATTGTTATACAGAGTGTCACGTATGCACTTAAGCCTATCACCGGTAGATATTGTCCTTTTTGGGTTTTTCCCTTTCGAGTTTCCTCTAAAAGTTTTTAAAGCGCATCTACTATAGAGAGGTTTCCACAATATAAAGAATTCTTTGTTTTCCTCTTCAACTGAGGTGAGATCTCACAATCTACTTTTCTTCGAGGCCCGACATCCTTGCTGGCATTCGTTTTCCTCTTTGATCGATGTGGGGTCAAAAGGTATCGATCATGTGAGAGCCGACCAAAAGCAAAGAGGGTTTAAACTTAATAATAATAGGATTTGAGGCCTAAAATCTAAGTCGGTTCATTTATATCTTTTTATTTCTTCTCAAGTGGGCAAAGTATAAAATTTATATCCATTTTCTTCTCTTTCCTTTTCAAAGTGCCTTTCTTTTCACATTATCCTCTACTTTTCTTTTCATCATTTTAAAAGGTAGAGCGAGAAAATAATTGTAGTAGTCGGTTATGTATCACCGTCTGCCTTACGCGTTTTAAAGTCGTAAGACTAACCACGATACATAACGGGTCAAAGTGAATAATATCTGTTACTGGTGTGTTTGGGCTGTTATAAATAATATTAGAACCAAACATCGAACGATATACTATAAGGGTGGATTGTGAGATAGGACACTGACCCCAATAGGGGTGGATTGTGAGATCTCACATTGGTTGAACAAGGGAACCAAACATACTGTGTGAAAACCTCTCCCTAGTAGACACATTTTAAAATGATGAGACGGACGGCGATACGTAATGAGCCAAAGCAGACAATGGGTTTGGGCTGTTACAATAATATATATTTTTTAACTCACTCGGGAATGAAGGTAGGATTTATAAGCTTGATTTTCAAAGACCAAAACAAAAGACTAAGATACTCGTTTGATGACCATTTAGTTTTTAAAAATTGTGCTTGTTTTCTCACCCGACCCTTTAGCGCTCCAAATCTTGATCAAAATTTAAAACTTTTTTCGTTTTCAATTCTCGACTTCATTTATTAAAACACTTTTAAAAAATATAAATAAAAAAAATCAAAAACTAAATAATTTACAGATGAAATATGTCGGCATAGTAAATGGATAAATATAAATATAATAATTAAAAAAAAAAAAGTAGAATATGATTGACATAATAGAAAGAAAAGGATGCCTTTAATTCCACGTTTAAGTGCTTAATTAGTTGTTAAACAAAAGTTGACAAAGATCTTCTTCCAGATTTTGTCTCGATTAAATCTTTAATTACTACTAAAAAAGAAAAATAACTACGTACAACTCGACACTTCGAGGATACATCTAAAACACGAAGCTGATATATCTTTGAAAACATTTTTACAAGTCATTTACGTGACCTAACCGTTCAAGGCATTCCTTTAAATTTTTACCTCGTTTATATTGGAGACTATTGAAATGAATGCGTGATTGAAAAAGATCTCCATAAAAGAAAAGGCATGTTTTTGAAGATGACCAAGATATGTCATGTTCTTGTTCTTGAACATTTGGTAATGGGTTTGTTTGGTAGGCATGAAATCGGCCAACTCAACTATAAAGTGATTGATCTGACTAAACTACAACCGGTGATTTTGATACAAGTTTTTTCGTTTCAATACTTTGTTCGGTGAATTTTGGGTTGTGTTTCTACTTGATCTTCAACGGAATGTTGTTGCAGCATGTTCATTAATCTGTTCGGCACTCGTGACATTGTACTAATTAACAAACCCAAAGTTTGGATCGTGTCGTTTTCGTGTTAATGATATTAATGACATAGATCAAGTAAAAGCATAAGCTATGACTATATGTTCATTATTATCATTAACTTACAGTCTTTTCATATCCTAAAGAGTTTTGAGAAAAAGCAGAAGCTGCTTTTTTGTGGATGTGACCAATTTTTTCATGGGAGGGGAGATCTTATCTTGTTTTGAGGCTCAAATATTGACATTTACAGCCTCTAAGAGCATCTCTTCTTTCTTTATAGCCATCTTGTTTGATATGAAACCCCCAATAAACACTCATGGCCCATGTTGTAAGACTTGTGCTTCTCTCATATGGAGAAGAGGCAGCAGGCTTGAGAGGAAGGGTATGCCATCATCATGTCTATCCAAACTGGATAGAGGTCAAGGAGAAAAGGAGAGAAAATGGATAGACAATAGAGTAGTAAGCTATCACTATCATGCAAGGGGCAATAGATAATGCAAGGGGCAATAGCTAAAGAAAGAGGAGAGAATGATTGTGAGGGAAGAGAATGAAACATTCCTTATAAGAGTATGAAAACATTTCCCTAGCAAACGCGTTATAAGAATCTTGAGGGAAACTCCAAACAGGACAATATCGACTAGTGGTGGAATTGAGCTGTTATAAATGGTATCACAGTAAGACACTGAATGATGTGCCAGTGAGGAAGTTGAGCCCCGAAGGTGGTAGACATGAGACGGTGTGTCAGCACGGACGCTAGGCCCTGAAAGGGGATGGATTGGGGGTCCCACCTCGATTACAGAAAAGAATGAGTGCCAATGAGGACACTGGGCTTCGAAAGGGGTGGACACTGGGCTTCGAAAGGGGTGAACACTAGACGGTGTGCTAGCAAGGATGCTAGGTCTTGAAGGGGTGGATTGGGGGGGTCCCACATCGATTGGAGGAAGGAATGAGTGTCAACGAGGACGTGGTGTGGAAACCTCTTCCTAGGAAAGAGAAAACTCAAAGATCGGCTAGTATGTAAGACTATTACAGACTTAAATGGATAAAAGCAGCTGATAAAGTTACAAAAGGAGAGAAAAACTGATGTCAGCTGCTTATCTGATTTCCACTACATGGCAATACTAGGTAGGCAATCAGAACCAAACTAATCTAAGTGGGAGCTTCATCATAAACACTCACAATAACTTATGATTTAGTCAAATTCATCCCCTAGTATGTCAGCATATCAGCCTTTGGAGATAGGCAAAAGACAATCCTTTTCAAACTCCTACAGTAATTCTCGTGCTCCTGTAAAGCTACACTATTTTAGAATCTCAAGAGGATATGGCTAGTCCACTACTTTAATAAAGATATCCAAAAACAGAATCCTGAATGAGACCATTGAATCAACACCCTTTCACATTAGTGTGGCAAAGACACAGTGATGATCTTCTTCACTTCAAAAGACCAGATCCCCAAAGTCATGTGATTTGAGTTTGAATTTTGTTTATTGAAGCAACGAGAAGTAAAACTATACTACATAGCAGTTCCAGGCTGTCCCGACACGAAGAGACAGAGACAATCATTCCAACATGATGGCAGTCAGATGCTAATCTTTGTAGTAAAAGTTCAGATGACAATAAAAAGTATACGGCAGAGCCACAAAATGCAAAGTTAAGACTTACTGTTTGTCACTTTCTATTTCATTGACATCATGAGCAAAGAATGGGCGCCTGTAAGCTTGAGAGTGGTTGAACGTGGAATGCGATGTCGTCCAAGTGTCTGGATGGGAAGAACGAACACCAAAAGCGCTTCTAATTGTTGAACTCGACAAGCCCACGAGTGTTCTGTTCAAAAGGTCAAAAAAAGAGTAGATCTTTCCCAAAAAGATAAAACAAGACAGCTTTATTTACCAAGGATATGAAATTAATTGAAGTATCAAAGGTTCATAGCCCAGAAAGAGTGCCAATATGTGCAAAATTTCTTGCAACTCGTTTATTTAGGAATTTCCAAGGTAACTTATGCCTGGTGTTATGCACTAATAGATAAAGTGATGAACCTTAATCTTGAGTAGATATTAACAGACGAGCTTCCTCTTCATCTCCAGCATGTAAGATTCTCCTCCACCTGGAAACAAGTTTGATTGCCGAGACGAAGTGAATTAGCTGTCTTATTTACAAGAGCTCCCACTCGGAATCGGATGCGTTCTTCTTGTTCGACTGCTGGGAACTGTCTGTGATGGAGTCCAGATCAGTATCTCCATACCAGATTGCTAGCTGTTCATAATCCTTTGCCAACCTCTTTTTGGTAGTAAAAGCATCCTGGATTCTCTTCTATTTTCAGAAAGAAAAGAAAAATAGATCAGAAACGGATGGTAAAAGTTATCGTTAAACATTATCATCTTAAAGAACGAGAGGTGTTTCCAGGTCTTAAATAAACTTAACATTGCAAGAGGAAGCTCATATATGTAACTTTAGATAATATATGGACCTTGTAAGAACGGAGCTTTTGGGTTCGGCGAGAGACGGCATGGAGAGCTTTATAGTCAATAACGCCACACTCGTCTTCGACGGTCACCCTATGTCCCAAATCCACTGTTTCCATTTCAAAATCCAGAATATGGCCACTCGAATCATATGGACAACCTGAGAAAAGTTTTTAAGACTGTTGCTTTATTCCTAATGAAAGATTTTCTCCATAGCCAACAGATTGAACTACCACCACATCATAATAATTATAGATAACAGCAAGGAATTTACAAAATAGTATGAACACAAGCTTTGGGACATACCTACTTCAGTAGAGAAACTTAGAATCCCAGAACCAGTAGATTTGGAAAACTCAACCTGGCTACTGGCATGAGTTCCTGCTGAATCATGAATTGTTTAAGAAAATCATAAGAAAACACACACACTTATCCTAGGATAGAAGATAAGAGTACAGACCAAGTGATTCAAATGATGATAAGGAGCTTCTGGAGGAGTTAAACCTCGTCTCTGAAGCCTTGTTTCCATTAGATGCATGAGTGACCACTTTGAAAGATGGACGAGATCTACACTCAATGTATGCACGCTGATCGACAGGTTTTTCATGAACGGTGCTACTAGAAAAGTTGTCAACCGAACTTCTGGAAGCAGAACACGAACCCTTCGGTAGCGGTTTCAGAGAGGAGACTGACTTTGTCTCTTTTACAGTTTCCCCACTAGTTAAAACTACAGAAGCCAGTTCGGAAGAAGTAGCATGTGGAACATTTTCGAAGTACCTCAAACGTGTCTCCATCCTAGGTGATAAGTCAACTAAATTGTTCGACGAGATGCTAGGAGGTTCCCCTACTTTATGGATGGATTCAACATCAGCACCATGAACCGAAGTTTCCTGGGGATTTCGAATTGAGGTCGCAATATCCCCGTCACGTTCATTACCATAAATGCACGAACTGCCCTTAATCGACTCTTCATCACAATGCAAAGTTAACTCAGTTGATAATTCTAAATTGTCTTGTTCTTTACAACTTGCATCTGATGCCTTATCTATTGAAACTGAAGAAACTTCTTCATTTTTATATTTTACGCTGCTTGATATACGTCTTAGCTGGTTCTTTAAAGGATAACTTGCATCATACTCCAACTCCAAAATGGTATCCTTTTCTAAACTTTCATTAGAGTACGCATCTGTCAAAGCATCATCATTGTTTCTAGCAAGTAGTTCAGGCTCCATTTGCAGATGGTTTCCATTAGAAACCATAGCTTCTTCACTGGGAAGATTCAATAAATAACTTTCAAGATCATCCTCAAAGATAGCATCCTTTACAGGACCCTCATTGAAATCTTTATCTATCAAGGCATGATCGATTCTGCTTGAAGGTACCTCGGACTTCAAAAGCATATTAGAATTATCAGCTTCTTTACTGACGAAGTTTGTACCGCTCCATACATGACTAAGATGTTTGTCATTCAAATGATCAGCAGCATTAGGTTCCATGATCCCAACCTTCTTTACAAACTCATTGGTGTTTTCATTTGACAAGTCGTCGTCGTTCTTCGACGAGAATCTGGAAGATTCCATTGGCAGATGAGAGTTATCCAAAATAAAAAATTCTTCTCCATTTGTAACTTTAACTTGACAAGATTTATGATTAGCCGTATGGTTCAACGGATCACTAGCATTGAACTCTATGGTCGTATCCTCTTTAGAACTCTTACTTGCATCATTATTTGTCAAAGCCCCATTGTTGTTCCCTACTAAGAGTACATTATCCACCAATTGCAGATCGGAGTCATCAAAAACCGAAGAACAACTTTTATTAATATCATTAACTTCACGACTTACATTTCTCAGTGATCGATTCAAAGGATCAAAAGCATCCGACTCCACGAACGCAAACTTATCAGTCAATGAGCCATCACTTTTCTCCGAAAGTAGTTCATTAACAGCTTTTTCTTTTTTGTTCTCATGTAAACCAGCATTCAACCGAAGAGAAGAACGATTAGGAACTCGAGCAACTTCTTCATTTACAAAGAGAACTTTACAAGAAGCTTGATGATTGATAGTACCATGCCCCACAGATGATTTATTAGCAACATTATGTGCAGATTTTTCTTCATTGTATGACAGTGACTTGAAATATGTACGTCCCCTCGGAGCCACTGCTTTAGCTTCATATTTCACAGAACCCTCTGTAGGAGGAAGTAAACCTTGAACAACATCAGAGTATAATCTCTTCACATTAACACTTGCTGAACTAACCCGATTTTCAACATATTCAACCTTATCCTGTGCATAATATCAGTTTAAAAGTTTATTCCTACTACAAACCTCAGCGAAAAATTACTAAATTGCACGACAAAGATGAACGATTCAGCGACACAATCAACCCAATAAGAAAGCTACCACATGAACTATATTGTCAAAATGTTGGATCACATAACGTAAAAAAAGAGAAGGAAATGAGGATAACCTGGTTTATAATATTATCCACTTCCTGGCACACTGCTTCAAATTTTTGGAACATGTTTCCAACCCATGATATACCCTTATGTTTCAAATCCATTTTTGTTCACCTGCAAGATTCATAATCCTTAGAACCAAAGAACAGTACTACAAGGAATGATTTCCTAATCTTTCAACTCATTGAATGAGAGTTTTGTTAGAAAAAAATAACAAAAGATCCTCGAAGTTCTCAGTGTTCTTAAACGACGATCATAGAACCAAACTGAAGATGGAGCGAAAATATAGAGATTTAAGGCATTCGAGGAGCAGATTCTCAAATTTGATCAGCAGAATCACATTGTTCTGCGAAATGGAATATTTACGCAACATTCACAGAAAGCGAACAGCAGAATCAAAAAGGGGTTGGAAGAAGAAATCAACCTGAGGTGCCGCGGAGGTCAGTCCATAATCATGGGGTTGGATGGGTTGTGTTCTTGATCGGCAGCTGCACAGGAACAGGGTTTTAGTTTATCTTTAAATGGCAGAGGCAAAATCAGAGACGTTTAATCTCTAAATTATAATATTATTTCAGATTCTAAAAAAACGGTTTTTGGCTCCCAAACTTAGAAATGATTCTTCCTATATTTTTATTTATTATTATTTTTTTAGAAAATAATTTTTTTAATTAAATAATTAGTTTAATAATTTTCATAATAGTTTTTATTTAAAAATTATTTATAAGAATTATAGTCAAGGTTGTATTTGAAAAAAATGATAAATAATAATAATAATATTTTTGTGTAATAATTAAGTTATTTTAAAAATTATTATTAAATGAAAAAATTTTGACCTGTTCACAACCATAATCTCAATCAAAATTTATAAATATGCGTCGAAAATGGTTAGGAATCATGAATTCCAAGTGAAATGTGGTCGGGATTCATGAATTTTGACAAGAAATTAATGGGAGTCGATGAATTTCAATCTAAATTTGTTCGAAATTCATGTAATTTGATTCGCCTCGATATAAATGAAATGAACTTAAAAAGAAAATTAGAAATGAAAGAAACTGAAACTCTCCTCCCTGTTACGTTGTGAATCATCCTTGCCCTGCTCCTCTCATCTTCAGTCGCCATTAGAGACCGACTTGGTTATAACGAGCTCGGGGCAGAGCCAAAACCTGCAGAGATGAGGTGTGTTAATTTTGGTGATCTCCCTTGTAGAGTTGAGTATTGAAAGTTGATATGATACAATTATTCAATGAATCGATTGAAATGTTCATAGTATAGGGAATTTAACGTTATCGTTCTTAGCTAGATGGCAAACATGGCGGCTTCTTATGTAGTATTATCCATGTGATTAGTTCTCTGAGGTCCAACATCGGTTGGAGAGTGGAACAGGGTGGGGAAACCTCTCCCTAGTAGATGCGTTTTAAAACTGTGAGGCTGACGACGATACGTTACGGGCCAAAACAGACAATATCTGTTAGTAGTGGGCTTGAGCTGTTACAAATAGTATTAGAGCCACACACTGGGCAATGTGCCAGCGAGAACGTTGGAATCCAAGGGGGTAGATTATGAAGTCTCATGTCGGTTAGAGGGGGAAACGAAACATTCCTTATAAGGATGTGGAAACTTCTTCTTAGTAGACGCATTTTAAAACCGTGAGGCTGACGCCAAAGCGGACATTATCTACTAATGGTGAGTTTGGGCTGTTACAAATGGTATTAGAGCCAGACACTGAGAGATAAGCCAGCGAGGACACTGGGCTCCAAGAAGGGTGGATTGTGAGGTCCCACGTCAGTTGAAGAGGGGAACGAAGCATTCCTTATAAGGGTGTGGAAACCTCTCCCTAATTGACGCATTTTAAAACCGTGAGGTTGACGCCAAAGCAGACAATATCTGCTAGCGGTGGGCTTAGGCTGTTACAAATGGTATCGCAACCCAGACACCGGACAGTGTGCCGACAAGGACGTTGGGTCCCAAGAGGGGTGGATTATGAGGTCCCACATCGGTTGGAGAGGAGAATAGAGCATTTCTTATAAGGGTGTGGAAACCTCTCCCTAGTAGACATGTTTTAAAACCGTGAGGCAGACACCAAATAGACAATATCTGCTAGCGGTGGGCTTGAACGATTACAAATGATATCAGAGTTACACACTGGGCAGTATGCCAGCGAGGACGGTGAGCAAAAAGGGGTTTGGATTGTGAGGTCCTACGTCAGTTGGAGAGGGGAACAAAGCATTCCTTATAATGGTATGGAAATCTCTCCCTAGTAGCAGATGACGTCAAAGGGATCGGAGTTTTAAAGGTGACCATGAGAAACCAACATGAGACTCCTAGCTTTGCATTTATCAACAACCTATTCTTTCCATCCCAACCGTACTTCAAGATTCATGAGAAACCAATAGAATGAAGGGAATGGGGGTTCAAAATGGGAGCCAACAGGGCTTCTTTTGAATAGGCCTAAATATCATATCTCACACTCAAAATACCACAAAACCTTCATCTACCAGTCTAACACAGAAACAACAAGAACAAGAACAGTTCACTAACCTTTTTCGAGTCATCTTCTCCAGTATCATCCTGACTGCACCGACGGATTGGTTGTGAACTTAGTCGATCTCAGTGGAGTCATCTCTCACAGGATCATCTACTTCGTTCGTATTATCACCTGCATTGCCAACCGGGTTGTCCTGCAATTCCAGCATTGTTAGTATGAATCAAGAACACGAAAGTTCGAGCATAGGAAGAGATTGATCAAATGAATTAGCATACTTTCAACACGTCTAGCTTCGTTAACGAACAACCATGGCCTTCGCCTTTTAACACGATTGCAGGAAGCTTTTCTATGTCCCAACCAAGAACCTGGCATATAACTAAACTATATGCTCTATGAGCCAGCATCTTTATTTTCAACATCTTAGCAATGTGAGGCTTAACCCGTTTTTTCCCTGTTTTGTTCTTCCCAGGATAAGTTGTATGTCGGAGAAGGCGAACGCACGTCTTAAAACTCCTCAACGTTTTCTTTCCCGCTCCTTCACAAACTAAACACGAAAATTCTCCATCATCATACTTGTTCTTGTAATATCTTCTCAAGCTTTCATTCTCAATGAACAGCTTTAAAAAGAATTTGAACTCTTCGCGTTCCTCGATTGCGTTGTTTTCGCTAACATCGTCGTCAGCCATAGATGTCAAGAAGGCAGCAAAAAATTCTTCACATGCTTCCGTAATCGACTCGGGTACCTGCAACACATCCAACTGTATCAGCTCATCAGAAGAAACTACATGTTTTCGGCATTCGGTTACGACCACCGAGGAATCATCGTTCTTCGTTTTCTAATGAACATAAGACAAGACAATTGCATGATCATCAAGAACACCTCAACTGATTCTATAAAGGAAGTAAATGAACTAACCTCGCCAGAAATCAAATCTTCAGCTGTCTTTTCTTCCTCCCATTTCTGTTCATTCTTCATATCAATTTCATCATTCAAAATGGCTACATTTTCATTATGAACCCAAGAATCATGTTCTTCAGCCACCTGATTTTCCTCTGGCTGATCCTACAATGCATTTTAATCGAAAGCAATTTTGTATTGAATGCCATTATAAACAAGTTCAAGTTTAAACACATGGGCAGACCAGTAAAGTACCTTAAAATCTCCAGAGGTGGCTAATGATCGACTGAGAGGCTCGCCATTCAACACAATGGTTGGAAGTCGATCAATATCCCAACCAAAAACCCTGCATACGGCCTGTCCAAAAGCCCTATGAGCCACCTTCTTCTTCGTCCTTGATATCGAATTCGAATGATGAACAAGCCCAATGCAGTTCTTAAACCTTTTCCCAGATTTCTTCTTCCCCATTCCACCACAAACCAAGCAACAAAACAACCCATCTTCACAATTCTTCTCGTAATAGCCCCTAAGTTCATCATTCTCCATGAACAGATTCAAAAAGAATTTGTACTCTTCACTTTCCATAATCTCCCCATCATTCCCCTCTTCCTCCTCCACCTCTTCATCACTCCCTGAATCGGCATTTCTAATGAGAAATCTCCGGCAAGCCTCGATACCCTTGTACTGCAATTGCAACGCCACACGATTTGCTCGCTCTTCAGACGACACCAGCCGAGCCGCCGGAGTAGCACAGGGCATTGGCGGCCACCCAGATGACGTCGAGGGCTGATTTTGCACTGGCTCCGGGCAGGGCCATTCGGGGCCGGTGTCTTGTAATGGCTCGAGGCGTGGCTTCTTCTTCTTTTGCTTTCGATTCTTTGTGTCTCTGGGTCTCTTATTCGTAGCAGCGGCGACGGCGGTGGATAAATAATAGCGAGTGGGCTTAGGGCCCCTCGGCGGACCTCGCTGCCACAGAGAGTGGAGATAGAGAACCTCTTCGGTGAGTCTTTCCTCGGAGTAAGGATTCATTGGTGGAAAGATGATGGAATCAAGAGTAATAGAGGTTGGGGATCATCGCTCGTCTCATCCTCTCCGATCATAAATCACAAATAGGCGCTTATGATTTATGTGCTCTCTCTCTCTCTCTCTCTCTCTATATATATATATCTCTCTCTATATATATATCTCAATTAGAATTTAGAAGGGGAATTTCGTCGCTCGTCGTCTTCTACCTTGTGCATTCTACCCTCGTCCGTACGCTGATCGGCTCCACAGTCCGTACCAGTCATATGACCTACTGTAACAACCACATACTTTCTTCCCTCCTTCAAATTCCCAAGTCCCCACTGAGCCATTTCTCTCGTTTCTCTTCTCACAGTCGCCGTATTTTCTTTCAAGGTCCACCAATGTCTACATCTGCTGTAAAAATTGTTGCCGAGTACGCCAAGTCGAATCGTTCCACATGCAAGAACTGCTCCAAAACCATTCCTGCAAAGGCACTGAGGTTGGGTTTTGTGAGCAGAGATGGGCGGGGATTCGACATGACCCGTTGGTTTCATTCTGATTGCGCTTCTTTTGGTTCCGACCCTGTTTCTTCCGCCGAGGAGATTAATGGGTTCGCGCTCTTGAAGGCATGTTCGAATACAAAACTTCAGTAGTGTCTGTTTTCGATTCTTTGAAATGGGGAAACGTTGACTGCTCATCCAGTGAAAGAGATGTTGTCTTTTTACAGGGTTCACTACCTGTTTGATAAAATGCTTCTGAGATTTAAACTGTGTTCATTCCATCTGCTTGGTTTTGTTTGCTTTTCTTTACAGGGGGATGACCAGGAAGCTCTGAAGAAATTAGTTAGCAGAAGCCATGAATCTAAGGTGACTGTTATGCCCATCAGTTCCAGTTTGGGTCTGGATTGATCTAATGTTAGGTTTTCATGAACTGGGTGTCATTTGAGCGATCATTATACATTGTTTGGTTGAATGTTCTCTGTGATTCAATGGTTTATGTGTCTATAATCTTCTCATTTTGGCTACTCAATGCACCTTCAATAAACAGGTCCGCAAAAGGGATGAGGATGAAGAAGATGGCATTGAAGAAAGAGATCAAAAGAAAGTCGAGGTATGCATCTGGAAACTGATGCCCTTTGTAGAGTACTGAACAATGTGAAATGCTGCTATAGATTTCTAATTGTAGCAACCGTTGAAATCATTTTTCTGAGTTCATATCATTTGAAGTCATACTTTCTTGATATCCATCTGAAACTGAAAGAAATAATTTGGTTTAGCTACTGAGTTGGAAAGTGGAATGGAATCCGTTGAATGAAACCTCTGCAATTGTAACATCCCGAGACCACCGCTAGTAGATATTATCCACTTTGGCCCGTTACGTATTGCTGTTAGCCTCACGGTTTTAAAACACGTCTACTAGGGAGAAATTTCCACGTCCTTGTAAGGAATGTTTCATTCCCTTCCCCAATCAATGTGGGATCTTACAATCCACCCCCTTGGGGCCCAGCGTCCTCGCTGGCACACCGCTCATTGTCTTGCTCTGATACCAATCTATAACAACCCAAGACCACTGCTAGTAGATATTGTCCACTTTGGCCCGTTACGTAGCCCCGTCAACCTCACGATTTTAAAATACATTTACTAGGGAGAGATTTCCACACTCTTGTAAGAAATGTTTCGTTCCCCTCCCAATTGATGTGAGATCTCACAATCCACCCCCCTTGGGAACCCAGCGTCCTCGCTGGCACACCATTCAATGTTTGGCTTTGATATCAATCTGTAATAACCCGAAACCACTGCTAGTAGATATTGTCAGCTTTGGTCCATTACATATCACCGTCAGCCTCACGATTTTAAAACGAATGAGAGATTTGCACACCCTTGTAAGGAATGTTTCGTGATTGCCTTATAATCTAGATTTTGAATTGGTTTTCTTAACTCGTTAACTTTGTGCAAATCTTCATCCTATATGATTTACTTGCTTATTCTGGCTGCAGCACTTGCCTTCTTGTTTATTGTCTCTAGATATCTATTCTATGCTCTCTCTTATCTTCCCCATTTTGTATTTCCTTATTCTTTAATGAATCTATAGTTCTGTTCTACATGTTTACTAGCAAAAGTGTAAAGCTATCTAATATAATACCTATTTTTCTATCAATTCTATTATTTGCAGTTGTCTGCCTCTAGTTTGCTGCCAAAGTTAGACCTTGTCCTTACAGCTTCCAACATAAAGACCAAGTATAAGGTAGGATCCAATTACTGTTTCATTCTCATTCCTAGCTGCCTTTGTCCCTTTTCCTTTACTGAAATGGATTTGTTAGATACATGAACTCACTTAAGCATAGCTAGTTTAGGGGCCCCGACGACATTTCCTTTTAAGCTGTGGCGTCGGGGACATTATTTTGCTCTTACGTAGTCCTAAGCATGATGCATACATAACTAAGCTGTTGAATGATTCAGGATGCTACACTTTTACCTAAATGGAAGGCATTCCAGACACTCATCTTTCTTGAGCAGGTAAAAAGTAAATTATTATAAGCCACCATGTTGATTCTGATCGATCAACATGAACACTCATGAATGAAAATTTAATGGAATCTTTATTTCTTCTGGTGAAACTCTCTGGATTTGTTTCAATTTATTTGTTTTTTCAGGATGATGGGTTACATCATTCAAGTAAAATAGCTGCATTTGATTTTGATGGCTGTCTAGCAAACACATCTGTCAAAAGGTAAGGCTTTTTCTGATGCAGAAGTTTGAAAGGTTTGGTTATAGGTCAGAAGCAATTTTTTCTTAGAAAGTAAACACTTGCCAAGTCTTTTCGATAACATTATCCTTGCGATTGGGGCGTTTTAATTTCAGAGTAGGTGCCGAGGCGTGGTCTCTGATGTACCCTTTGATACCACACAAACTCCAGAGCTTGTATAATGAAGGCTACAAGCTGGTTGGTCAATCTTCCTCCATGAATCATGCTTAACTACTCTCGAAAACATTATTCATTACTATTACTATAAGCAGGTAATATTTACGAACGAATCCAACATTGAGAGATGGAAGAACAAGAGACAGGTCGCTGTGGACTCCAAACTTGGGCGTCTCGATAGTTTTATTAGTCGAGTCAATGTCCCAGTTCAGGTAAATACCAGACCAGACTCACCAGAAGACACATTGCAATTGCAGCCATGTTGAATTGTGAGTGTATGGTGTTGTTTTGTTGCCTGTGGATGCAGGTGTTTGTTGCCTGTGGAATTGGAGGCGGATCGGGTAAATCCGAAGAGGATCCCTTCAGGAAACCAAAACCTGGGATGTGGCAGATCATGGAGAACCACTTCAATGGCGGCATCCCCATTAATCTAGACCAGTTATTTCTCTCACTCTCCCTCATTATCTTTCATTTGGAAGAAGATTTGATATTTTAACTAATGAACTATGCTTATGTTGTTCATCCTGGTTCCTGGTTCCTGGTTCCTGTTGACAGATGTTTTTACGTGGGGGATGCAGCTGGGAGAGCTAAGGATCACAGTGATACTGATCTCAGATTTGCCCAGGTACTACTAATTTCTCATACTAACAGCAATAACATAGCTCAGGCCAACACCTTGAATCTGTTTTATTGCCATTTTGCAGGCCATTGGGTTGAAGTTTTATGTTCCTGAAGAATTTTTTGTTGAGGAATAATTTAATTTACCTTTCACCAGCCTAGAACAAGAAGAAAACTGTGTAGTAGCAATAGCTTTGTAATGAATTACTTCAGTGGAGGATTGTGAATTCAGGCACATCTTTTAGAACTAAATTTTACAAACCTATGAACTTTTGTATTCTATTCTGAAAATGAATGCAATGAGATGAGATCATACCCCGATTTCACCTTCCAAAATGGCATGCCTTGTCAATACAATTTCCTTCACAAGGTTTCTGTAAGTGAAAGGCCTGACTGTAGATCTCAAGAACAGCTCTGGAGGAATTTGGCTTTTCTTTATCTTCTTCCTCCATGGCCCATACCCTATACGTTCCCATTCTTCTGGTTTCACTTTTGCTCTCTTCCCTCTCAATTCTGTCTCATCCCCATCATCTTCCATGGCCTTCCTACTTCCCGCATTCCGCCCCTTCTGCTTCTCGTAAAATTCATCACTCGCTTCTTCACTGCGTTTCAACAGCTTCTCCAGTTCTTCTGGACTACTTATCGCCTTCCTGAACCTTTCGTCCCAATAATCCTCATCTTCTTCCTCGTTTTGATGCTCTCCTCCATCTTCCTCGTCCTCCGCTTCTTCGTTTGTCTCCATCACCACATCCTCGGCCTCATCTTCATAGTCGTCGTCGTTGTCATCAGTTTCAATCCACTCCATTACCACGTTTTCGTCACTGTGTCGATTCTCGTTGTCGTCATCTGGGGCATCACAGCCCAACTCCTCCTCCTCTAACTTAGCTTTCCACTCTTTTGTATATGGATGCAGCAGTGGAACAGGGTGGTTAGTCAAAAGAAACTCCAAACATTTGGATTTCTTCTCATCACTCAGCTTCTCATATGCATTTGCAACATCATCCACAAATGCCTTTGGATTTACCCTCAAAATCTTACACAGCCCACCAAAATATGTCACCCATTCAACATTTCCTTCATCATCCTGCAACTCAAACAGAACATCTTGCTCTGTTTTGGGATCGAGAAATGGCATTAACGCCTGGAAAAACTCTGCCTGAGGCTCAAATCTGCATTGGTAAACAGGCTTTTTCACATATATGATATCAGGTCTCATCCATGCTGCACATTGAGTTATATTCTTTCTTGACTTGTTTCCAAGCCGACCCATCAAGCTCCATTTGTCCAACCTTTCTTCTTTACCAGCTTCAAGCACAACCTCTGCAATCAAAGTCCACTGCTGCCATGGCAGCTCCGAAATCCTCCACCGTGGGTGCCTCACGAACACCCAAAAGTGCCGAAACCCTTTGCTCCTGTCCATTCGCTGCAATCCCTCGCTGAAATCAGAAGCCATTTCTGATTGCTCAATCTTCTCCCACTCCTCGTGATCCTTAACCTCGCGGATCATCGTAACTCGCTCGTCCGTAAACCGACCACGAATAGGCTCCCCGATGACAACTCCACGCCACGAGTACGGACCGAACTCGCCGTACTTGTACCAGTCATGGGGATGCCGCAGATTCGGGTCGTCTTTCTCCATGAATCGAACCATCCGATCGTAGCCAAGGCCAATCTGCTGAAGCTCATCCTCACTAAAGTTATCCGCATAATTGCTGTTCGAGTTCTTACGGCGGTAGAAATGGGACTCGGCAGGCTTCTGGCTCTTCCGACGGACATTGTTCCTCAATTTCCGCCGGAACTCAGCGTTGCCTTCTATCCGGCCGGGAGAAGGCCCTCCACCCTTCTTCTTGCTCCGGCCGGCGAATGTACGAATGTCTGGACGGGAGTTTGCAAATGGAAACTGCGAAATTTGGCGAAAAATCGGAAGAACGGAAGCATTTGGAAGACCGGATATAATGGAGAGTGGTTTACGAGTTTGATGGGATTTTAGGGTTAGGGTTTGAAGAAGAGGATTGGAGAATGGTGTGAGGGAGGTGGAGGGGAGGAATGGCGATGAAGGGTTTAGGGTTTTACAGAGAGGGAACTGTGAAGCGGCCATTTTCACAGTTTTGGAAACATTGAAAACAGAGCAAAGAAGATAACGTTGATGTGTATTTATTTACAACATTTTTTAATTAATTTTCCAAAATAAAATGATAACGATAATTGAGTTCTAATATCTAATTATTTCGCGGCATCTTATATGGGCCCTAGCTCAGATTCAATTTCATCGCCATTAAAGCAAAGGATTCAAGGTTTTTTCTTCCCGGCAATGGCGAGACGACCCTACACGACGGTGTTGGGCTGCATAACTTGCGAGGAGCTTGATGATTTTGGCGCTGGGAAGGAAGGCTGGCTCGTCGACAACCCTAATCTTATATGCGCCCTCGATTCGCACTTTCTGGCGCTGGCTAATCGATCTATCATCCTTGTTCTTGGTTGGGCGGGTTCCGATGGATATAAGGTGAAGATCAGGCCTTCTGATTTGTCTCCGATCAAAGCGGAGTACATCTCCGCTTTAGAATGGTTGGTGTTCGATGAATTTAAGGTGCTTTTGGTCGGGACTTCTTGTGGGTATTTGCTGATTTACTCCTCAAATGGGGATTTGATTCTCAAGCAGGTAGTCCCTTTTCATCATCGCGCGATCACTGTTCTTAAATCTATGACAAAAAATCAAAATCTGGTTTCTATGAACAGAGAGGTTTGACTAAGAAAGCATTATAGTTTAGCTTATAGGTTTTGTATGATCCTTCACCTGGGAAGATGCTGGTGGAATGGTAGATGTTCTTATTTATTTGATCAATGTTTTGGTAGTTTAGAATCCAGATGCCAATATGATTGTTGGTGTTCATATCTTCAAGATTTCACAAAATTTGCAATTTCCTGACATCATTTGAGGAGTGTATTATGAACTTGATTTTCTTGGACACCGAATATGGCTCCTATTTTTCAATGCTGATGGATTTTATTGCCAATATGTGGGGTTTTAGATGATACATCCTGGAAGAATTCTAAAGATTAGGGTTCATGGTTCGAAGAGAGATTCATCCCATGAATCTTCGTTCGAGGAGGTTTCGGTTGCTATGCCCGGTGTAATTGCTCGCATTGAAGCATCTGATATTCAGGTTCTTGCTACCTTCCTTAATTACTAATAGCGTAGCTTTAGATTCTTGTGCTGTTGAGATAATCATCCATAACCTCTGTGCTCTACAGCCAGATATGTTCTTGATCATAACCTCTGTGCTTCAAACTTAAGGAAACATTGCCTCTGCCTTTATGGATCTTGATATGTTTTGGACTAGTATAACATAGCCTGACACATGCTTTGGTCACAGAACACACTGCAAAAATGGTTTGAAGAATCGAAGGCACGTTTTCGGGATCCAAAATCAGACAGTCGAGATACGGAGGATTCTGGAAATTCTTTTGAAAAGTTAGCATATCAAGTATGGAATGTCAGCAAATACGGTTCTTGTGCCGATGCAGCAATCGTCGGTGTTATGCCTCCGCCATTGATGGAGCTCCAGGTAAAAAGATGGCCTCTTTATTTCATGGGAAAAACTATGAGATTGTTTCTAGGAGCAGTGCTTATGTCGTGGAAGCTCTCTGAAATTATGCTGGTATTTGAATTCAGCTGCTTTTATTGTTGGGCAGTCGAGTGAACGTTATTTTTGTGCAGTCACTGTTGGAAAGGATGCTGTAATTTCAGCATTCAGGTCAGTTTGTCTGTTGTTTTGCTATTTATGATTCTCAAGTTATTGTGTACAATGAAATTATTGTTACATTTTGTATACTTTGTGGTGGCATCATGTAAAAAGACTGTCTGAAGACAAGAGCAGGTCTTTAGTTGGAGCCATTTTATCAAAAGTTGTCCCTGCAACATTTTCAACAATAGCTTCGTTTTCGAAGGTGATTTGGCGAAGAGAACCAAAAACATCTAAAAAGCCAGATGCAAAGGGTCAAGCTTTTGCTCGAGGTGCGTGTTGGTTGCAGTAATTGATCGATTATAATGCGTGTATATAATACATCCATCTGCATGCTTTCTAACTATCGATTTCCTAAGATTTTGGGACTCGTTTCGCTGGAACTCGTATTGAATTATTTTGTTGAGCAAGCTTGACGTACAAATATCTTAAATTCTGTATTGGTGATTGTGAACTAAGAGATCTCATATTGGTTGGAGAGGGGAACGAAACATTTCTTATAAGGGTGTAGAAACCTCTCTCTAGTAGACGTGTTTTAAAATTGTGAGGCTGACAGCGATACGTAATGGGCCAAAGCTGATAATATCTGTTAGTGGTGGAGTTGGGTTGTTACAAATAGTATCAGAACTAGTCGGTAGTGTGCTAGCGAGGACGCTGGGCTCCCAAGAGGGGTGGATTGTGAGATCTTACATCATTTGGAGAGAGGAATGAAACATTTCTTATAAGGGTGTGGAAAGCTCTCTCTAGCATATGCGTTTTAAAATCGTGAGGCTAATGGCGGTACGTAACGGACCAAAGAGAAGATAAATACTTAGTTTATCCTACAATATTGGTTTAAAGGTTTATTATGAGCATTTTTAGTTCAAAGTGCGGTATTTGTTATTGTTGGGAACTTCTGCTCATTACGGTTTTCTTTCTCCTTCTTTATCTTTATGAGTCCTGTGCTTAGTATTGAGTTCAGGCCACTGTTAGATACATGTTGCTCGAGTGTTCTAACAGCTACGCATCAGCTATTGCACAATTTTTACAAAATTTTTAGGAACTTCTTGGCATCATGATTGCTGCAGCCTCTCCTTTGACGTGCTTGAAGGACCATCCAAGAAAGGGTGAGAAACTGACTTTGTCTCCAAGCGGTACTTTGGCAGCAGTTACGGATTCACTGGGTCGAATATTGCTCCTGGACACGCAAGCTCTTGTCGTGGTTCGGCTATGGAAGGTCATCCTTTTTATTTTTACTTAGATATATATATATCATTTCACAATCTCTGCTCGAACGTTTCAAAGTGAACCCGCGATTAACATTTGGTTCCTCTTTCTCCTGAACAAACTCCTTAAAATGAAATACAGGGATATCGTGATGCTAACTGTCTGTTCATGGAGATGTTGATCAATAGAGATACTGCATCATCAAGTTGTAATTCCATAGAGTATGAACCTGCAAAGAATGATTACTGCTTGTGTTTGGCTATTCATGCACCAAGAAAGGGGATAGTTGAGGTACTTTTTCCACTCAAATTGAGTTTACTCTTTACATTTGTTCTCAAGTGTTCTTTTGAACGTTGTTGATAGTCATCTTTCGCTTAGCGTGAGATCCTAGGGAAACGATTCATTCTTTATATAAGGGTGTAGAAACTTCTCCTTAGCAGACGCATTTTAAAAACTGAAAATGATTTGTGTGATCTACGGCAGATATGGCAGATGAGAACAGGTGGCCGACTCCGAACCATTCAATGTGCAACGGGTAGCAAACTACTGCAACCATCCTCCAGGTTTGGATCGTCCATTGCTTCCCCTTATATCCCCTTGGAAGTTTTGTTATTAAATGGAGATTCTGGGCAAATTTCTGTTCTAAACCGAATCCTTTGATGAACTTTGAAACAGATTGAATCATTCATTCTCTCATTTCTTGACAGTAAAAAAAAATAATCTGTTTCCCATTATCATTTGGTTTCCAACATCTCAAGCTTAATTTTGATTTCTTTATCAAATCTTTTGACATTCCATTGACATTCCAAGAGTGTTTTTAGGTGCATACCGAAATATGAACCGTTCAAACGAGGAGTTCATATAATTATCTTTAGTGCAACATTTTTATTTGTGTTATTAGATATGACATCAATTATCATCCCATAATTTGCTAGTTTGATTTTTCTATTATCTGTGTAATTAAATAGTCGCCATATAATGTTCAAGTTTATTAAATAAACATTTGAATTTTTAGTAATTTCAACCATAAAAATAAATTTTTTGAAAATATAAATATATATAGTTTTTGTTTTGAAATTTAACTTAGAATTAAAATATTTTCTTAGACATTTTTTTAATTTCTAATCCTAAAATCTTAAAAACAAAAATTAATTAGAGATATCCACAGGTGGGTGTCTCATTTATTTTTGTGGGAATTAGAGCGGGGATTCTCATTGATAATTTTAAAGTTTTAATTTTTTAATATAATTTTTATTAAAAAAATTGTTAAAAATCCTAATAATCAATATATTTGCCATATTAATATACATATACATATGTATACATATATAGATATATACATTTGTATACGTATATATATATATAGACATTTTCCATATTTGAGACATTTGTAGATGGTGTTTGGTATACATATGGAAAATGTCTCAAATCTTTATCTGTTGGTTACTGGTTACGACAGATGATCACATTTGCAGCAGTTCATTAACAGTTTGATTGGTTTAAATCGCTTACGCTGCAATGGTTGGAGTAACAAAAAAGCATAAATTTTCTTCCGAAGTTACCAAAAATGGCTTCTCAATTCATCATCTTCCTTAAAACCCAGCCAGAAGAGTAGTAACAATCCACACCATGCCGCCATTAATGGCTTCTTTTCCTTCATCTTCCCTCCTCATTTCCCTCCTCTTCCTCCTCCCCTTTCATTCCGACGCCAATCTCCACAAAACCACCCTCCGACCACCGGATCTGCTTTACGACTCCGACCTCGCAACAACCGCCAACCATTCTACTCCACCGACCGTCTTCTTCGAAGTCACCAAACCCATTGATACGCCTAAGGCCAAACCATGTTCACTCCTCGTTCTTCACCACGATTTCGGCTCCACTTACGGAAAATCCCCCGTTCTTGCGAACTACACCCCTCCTTCTCATTGCTCGTTTACTAAATTCTCTAAGATCGTCCTCGAATGGAAGGCGACTTGTCGAGGAAGGCAATTCGATCGAATCTTCGGCGTTTGGCTTAGCGGTGTTGAGATTCTTCGTAGCTGCACGGCGGAGCCTAGGGCTACGGGGATCGTTTGGACAGTTCGGAAGGACATTACGAGGTATTATTCATTGCTTTTGAAGAATCAAACTCTGGCTGTTTATTTAGGTAACATTATCGATCACACATACACTGGAATATACCATGTGAAAGTTCATATCCATTTTTATCCTGAAGTGAATGATTCTGGTGATAATATACTACTGTCTTCTCCAAAATTAGCGTCTGGCTATGATTCTGATTCTAGGGCTGATTTAATCGTACCTATTTCCCGGAATTTGCCACTGAATGATGGATTATGGTTTCATGTTAAGAATTCAACTGATGTTCAGTTGAAGAACTTTGAAATTCCCCAAAATGTTTACAGGGCTGTGTTGGAAGTTTATGTGTCGTTTCATGAGAACGATGAGTTCTGGTATTCAAATCTTCCAAATGATTACATTACTGCAAATAATCTCACTGATTCACCTGGAAATGGACCTTTTAGGGAGGTTTTAGTTAGTCTTGATGATGAGATTGTTGGAGCCATTTGGCCTTTTACTGTTATCTTTACAGGAGGTGTTAATCCCCTTCTTTGGAGGCCAATATCTGGAATTGGTTCCTTCAATCTACCCTCTTATGACATAGAACTCACACCATTTTTAGGCCATTTGTTAGATGGAAAGCTTCACACCTTTGGATTCAGTGTCACACATGGTTTAAATGTCTGGTACATCAATGCCAACCTTCATCTTTGGTTGGATGAACACTCTGTGAAAACCGAAGGAAAGCTCTTGAATCACGTTGTCTCGCCCCATTCCGTTTCGATGAATTCGAACTTTACAGGTCTAGATGGAGTGTTCCTGACGAAGGTAACACGATCGGTATCGTCAAGTGGATGGGTGAAATCGTCTCTTGGAATTGTCACAACTGAAACAAATCAAGATCTTAGTTATAGGAACTCAATGGTGATGGGAAATGATGGAAACAGCCAGATTGTGAACCAGGAGATTCAATTCAATTGTAGTGTTGATGCCAAGAAGAAATCTTCTGTTGTTTATTCATTCAAATCTCTGAAAACTTTCCCTCTTTACATGTACTCGGACATCAAAGATGGAGGAAATGGAAGTTATGAATCATTAGCTAACTTGACATTGGGATTCAATGAGAAGAGGAGTGATGGGGTTGGATCATTTATGAGCTCTGTCAAGAATGTTCAAAATGGGCAGGGGAGAATGGTGGTGAAGGGCCATTTGGTGGCAAGTGGGTTGGGAAGTACGCAGCAGGATTACAGATTCCATGGTGATGAACACTGTTATTCCAGGAACATAAGCAGCTCAAACTACACCATTGTTTATGATGATGTGAAGAAAATCTGTGGCAAGAAGAAACTGGAATCAGGTGGAGGTTTTAGGTTCAGAAGATGGCCGATTCCTGGTTCCTTAGATTCAAATTTCCATGGCAATGGTGGACGTTTAGAATGATGTTGTTCATGGTATCTACTGAATGTTTAAGCTGTGTCTGTGTCAGTTCTTCACGGATTCCTGCATGCCTGTAATTCGAATAAAACTGCTCTCCCCTCTTCCCTTTTGTTCAAGTTCTTCAAAATCCTGCTTGGAGGAAGTCTAAATACAAGGTGCTCCCTCTCTACTTGATTTCCTTTGCCATCATCAACTGAAATTGCCTTTTGTAGAATAGCATTCAAATTCTTTAAATATTTAGTAGATTTTGTCGCCTCGATTTGATTTGATTTCTAGGCTTTGATTTGATTTCTAGGCTTTAAAAAATGTTTAATTTCTCCGTAGACTTTTAGTTTTGTGTTTAATAGGTCTCTCAACTTAAAAAAAAAAAAAAAAAAAAAAAAAAT
>NW_019268521.1:2823533-2954568 GCF_002738365.1 Cucurbita moschata
AAAAAAAAAAAAAAAAAAAAAAAAAAAAAAAAAAAAAAAAAAAAAAAAAAACATTCATAGTTTTGTGTTTAATAGGTCTCTCAACTTTAAAAAATATATATATATATATATTCAATATTTTTTGAAAATCCACTCTTAATGTCAAAAAAACGGTAGTCCATAACGGAATGATTCAAGATCAACTAATCTAAGTATAGTTCAACTAGATGAGATATCACATATCCAAACAAATTAGATGTTCGAATTTCCCACCTAACACTAAAAGATCAACAAGGATCTTTGAGAGAAAGTTCTACCGAATAAATTACCACCCTCGGATTTGAAAGATTTTTTTTTCTGAATTTTGGGGGCATGGCAATCATGAAGATCACAATGGAAAATTCTTGGCAAACTCTCTTATAAGCTAAGTTTCTAGCCTGCTAAACGAACGTCGGCGACGCGTCGTAAGATATATGGAGAATTATTTTGTTATTCTCCTAAGCAGCTTGTACATTCCAAAAGCATTTTTAGTCTGCCAGAAGTAGGGAATGAAAAATGACCGATAAAATGGCGGTGAGAACTCCCTGTCCAGGTAAGGCCATGCTGCAACAGCCTGCAAGTAAAAATGTCTCAGTAAAATCCTACATTAGAAGCAGCAAGGCGAGAGAAAATCGACTTTTACCTCCCACTTTGATGTGTCACTTCCACGAGAAGCATACGGTCTATCGAGTTGAAGCTCGACAAGGAAGGTGCATTCATCGAGATCTCGGAGCTGTGAAGTTTATCATCACGAAACAAAAGGGATTCAGTAAAAGACCATGCGTGAAATTAAGAGTGAAAAACTTTCAGGAACTGGAGTTAGTACATATTGCTTATCTGATGCCTTGTTCTTGTTGTTGAAGTATGGTGGAGCAGCTGCAGTCCCTCCCAACGTAGAATTAAACGGGAAAGGAAGAAGACCTCGGAACCCATCGTCGATCCATCTTACTTCTTGCACGTAATCAGGAACGAAAAATGACGATGGAAAACGATGCCACTCGCTCCCAACACAAATTGTGGAACCTGAAAGAAGTGATATGAAGAGTAAAAAATTCTTTATCCACACGAATTTACGAGCAACTAATAGGAGAAGCTGCAACAAAGATTAGCATCTTGTCAAGCTCAACTATAGCCTCAAAAGAAAAGATAATGTATCTAACCTGTTCCTACATCCTCATGGTGAGCCAAGACCTTGTAAACCTCCAGCGGAGCAGAGTAACCATTAATCAATGAAAATGTACGAGCATGGGATGCACAAAGGATAAGGCCAAGAGCAAGGGGTCTAAGAACTTTTGCTATCTGTAAAGCAAATTAAGTAGCTAAATAGAGGGAAACGTTATCGTAATAAATTCAGAAAATGGCGGGGATGGTCGATACTCACCACGACGAGTACAGAATTATCATGTGGATTGTATTTATCTCTGAAAAAATCTGGAAAGCACTCGATGACGGCTGAAGCAGCAACACAAATAAGAGGATATATTGGATAAAGGAATCTGCAGCAGCAATGTGATATCAGGAGAAGACACCAAATATATGCCACCAGCAACGTATATCAGGGAGTGTTTCAACAAAGAATATTGATTAGGAATGCTAGATGAAGCCTTCAAATTCGAAACGGGGAATACTCTTTCTAACAGAGCACAATATCTAGCACCATTTATCTTATCATCCCCAACTTAAAATCAAAAGGGCAAATCTTTACAGAACTTCAACAGCCCAGAAGTTCCAAGCGGAAAAAGTGGAAATTCAATCGAATCATCTTTTCGGTTTCTAGACACCATACATAAACTTTTAAGAGAACGAACTAAAATAATTTTCTTTGTAAAAGTATCAAACCTTTCCTCCTTGTGTGGCTGCAATGTCATGAATCCAAGCCAAATATAAATAGGTGAGATGACCACAAGCAAGTCCGGCACATACTTTTTCCTTGAAATTGGTAAAATTCCCAGAAAGAGTAATGCAAGAACGAAACAAACATTGAAGTTGTTAAATCCATTTCTGAGATAGAACAATGGTCCTTCGGTTCCATACAAGTGGCTTTCACCACCTCCCAAGACGTTATATATCAGCAAATTTAGCACAGATGATGTCCACCTTTTATAGTAGTAGTAGTCGACAAGCAGCGAGAAGGCCTACAAGCCAAGCCATAGGAGCTTTTAGCACCCTTTAACACATTTTATAGAGAAAATCTTCCATTAAACAAAAGATCATAAATAACACAATAAGAAGACATACAAGGAGAACTATGGATGTTAGCGCCCCTGCAAGAAACGCCTCTTTGAATTTGCTGCGTAAAGCGTAAAGTGTGACTGGAAGGAAAACCAAGATCGAAAACGGCCAGCCAAGAATTACACCAGCAGCAGCGACAGCAACTGCTGGAGCAGGTTTCTCAAGTAGAAATAACCCAGAGGACAAAGATACAGCATACATGGAGAATGAACTAGGCAAGAAACCTGTAAAACGAGGCAACGACGAATACAGAGGCAATTCCAGATTAAACAAAAAATACTTAATTAAGTAAAAAAAACATTAAAATGGCCTTTCAGAAGTTACTCACTAGTGCTAGCAAAGAAACAACCACTGGTCAAGCATAACATTGCAAGAGTATAAGTGGCAAGGCGCTTCCCATACTTCTTAGAGAGTGCCACAACAAGAACTGTTTCTGAAATAACAGATAGAAGACCAAGGAAAAGTCTTACAGCAAAGAATACTCTCACCTGCAATTTAAAGAGAGATTAAAACCAGACATATCTGGATCTTACATAAAATAACAACTGATATGGAATGGCCCCTTACTTTATCCTCAGAAAACAGCCACGCAGCTGGTCTGCCCACTAACTCATGGAGAATAATGTATAAATATGACCGAAGCGCAAACTCGGAACTGCAAGAGAGCACAGTTTCGGTCAACATACAAATTAAACAAGATCTCAT
This sequence comes from Cucurbita moschata, assembly GCF_002738365.1. Taxonomy (NCBI): domain Eukaryota; kingdom Viridiplantae; phylum Streptophyta; class Magnoliopsida; order Cucurbitales; family Cucurbitaceae; genus Cucurbita; species Cucurbita moschata. The sequence goes on from NW_019268521.1 coordinate 2,826,489, forward strand.
TGAACGTAATCAACCTCATCTAAATGCTAATTCTCACTAGTCTTTCTCTAAGTACATCAAAATCTGATGCTAACTGCAACTAGCAGCTCTATCAGAGTTAGACCCATCTTCAAATGAAAGCCAAGAATGATAACAATGTACATCATTTGATGAAAGATGTACTTGAACATATTGGAAATCATATGAATTATGTGTGTGTGTGTATTCTAAGTCATGCCAATAGAACATAAAATGTGAGTAACCTAATTCACACAAGTCCACCGCTAGCAGATATTGTCCTTTTTGGGTTTTTTCCTTTCGGACTTTCTTTCAAGGTTTTTAAAACGTGTCTGCTAGGAAGAGGTTTCATCATTTGATGAATAACAAAATATACATCATTCATCAAATGATGCACTTGAACATATAGGAAACCATATGAATTATGTGTGTGTGGTGTGTGTTCAAGTCATGCCAATAGAACATCCATAAAATGCGAGTAACCTAATTCACACATTCAGTCAAGATTTTACATTCCAAGGCCATTAGAACCACACCTACTCCATCAAATCATGACATCTTTGCCTTATTCCTCGATTAACATATCGTTGGTTATTGTAATTCAATACTTTGATTCTACCAAAAGAGTGAAAAAAAACTGCTATATGGTATGTTATCCAGTTCAAGCCACTGGGAACCAACAACGAAAACGCAACGTTTCCACAGTATGAAAACTAAGAGAACGATTAGGGTAAGAAAGAAACCCAATGCACCAACAGTGAAAGATGCCAACAAGGAAGAAATCAACCCTAAAAAACGTAACAGTTAGAGCTTAGAATGAACGAAGGGAGAATTTGGAGTAAGAACCTGTATTCCCAAGTTTGGAAGCCAGATTTGTAGAGAAGGAAATGGAGGGGCTCCCAATAATTGAAAACCTCATCGCAGTCGTGAATGATGTTAGATGTGGCACTCATGTACCTGAGAAGCCCCAGAGCAAAAAGTGGAAAGAACCACCCGATTCCTTTGCCATCGTCTTCAGTGGTGCTCGATCGGCCTGGCTTACCGGATTTAGAGTAGGAAGAAGAAGCCGCCGTGGACGGCGGAGTGTCGGAGGTGAGGGGCCGCCTCTGCCGCATCTCTAGAGCCATTTCCTTTTCGCCGTTGGGAGTGTGGCAAATCGGAGAGACTGGTTTAATTCGGTGTTCGAAAATCGAGTGCTTTGCTTAACATCGAAGTCTTAAGCATGTCTTTGTGAGCATCTTGTTTATATTCAAGCAACAAAAGCATATATAAAATATATATAAATTAAACAAAAGCATATATAAAGCAGTGCCACGGTCATACTTGTCCAAGGCGTGTTACTTATAGCCGCATGTTAGGTGTTTTGGTCTTGCTTGTCCAGGATGTGTTGTTCATGGCCGCATGCCCGTTCCAAACTCCTTTTCCATGCTTTATCTTAGCTATAGGCATATAGGGTGTATGACCGATCACCAACCAAAAATGTACGGTAGGGAATATGACTAGTTACCACTTCTTCCTATCTTGAGTTAGGTATTTTCTCGTTCACGTTTTCTAAAACATTTCACGCAAACGAGGGATGGGGTTTCTCTTGCTTTTGGCATAACGGGACCCAGCAAGAGCCCCGCATGACAGGCTATTAGCTCAGTGGCAGAGCGCGCCCTTGATAATTGCGTCGTTGTGTCTGGGCTGTGAGGGCTCTCAGTCACATGGATAGTTCAATGTGCTCATCGCCTAACCCTAAGATGTGGATCAAGGCTGTGAGGGCTCTCAGCCACATGGATAGTTCAATGTGCTCATCAGCGCCTAACCCTGAGATGTGGATCAAGGCTGTAAGGGCTCTCGGCCACATGGATAGTTCAATGAGGGCTCATCAACCCCTAACCCTGAGATGTGGATCAAGGCTGTAAGGGCTCTCGGCCACATGGATAGTTCAATGAGGGCTCATCAGTGCCTAACTCTGAGATGTGGATCAAGGCTGTAAGGGCTCTCGGCCACATGGATAGTTCAATGTGCTCATCAACGCCTGGCCCTGAGATGTGGATCATCCAAGACACATTAGCACTTCTCCTCGGGAGGCTAGATGGGTCAATTTAGGTGAGATCCAATGTAGATTCAACTTTCTATTCACTCGTGGGATCCAGGCGGTCCGTGGTGGACCATCTCGGGTTCATCTCTTCTCAAGAATCTCTAAAACATTTCTCACAAACATGACTCGAGAAGGTTGGTTTTCCATCTAAAAGACAAATGGAGGAAGTAGAATGGGATGAAATGGCAATGGAAGAAGATAAATAACAAGATCAGATGTAGAGTGAAGAGAAGTGATAAGAAAAAAGGATCACAAAAGGACTGCTTCAGCATTAATGCAATTATTTAAACTTCAAACGCCTTGCAAGGCAACAACATAATCCACTGTGCCACTCTACTATTTGGGCCACAGTAGTGTTGATCATGCAGCAGCAAAGCACTCGGTCACAGTCACTCAACAACTCCTCACCAAAAGCTGGATTAACTTAAACAACATCCACTTCTGATTGCATAATTATGAGCCTTTTTCTTTCATGCCAACACTTTTATCTTGCACGAAACCAGCAAAAACAAACAACTTATGAGCAGCAGCATACCCTTCATGCTGCTCTCCTCCTGTTTAGCTTAACCAGTGTTCTGCATTCCAGCAGCAATACCCTTCATGGTCAAGATCAGAGTGTCCTCTAGCCCAGGTGCGTACTCGCTCTTCGGGTTCAGCTTCACCAGTTCGTCTGCTGATTTGCTTGCTTCCATTATTTCCCTTGAAATGTGTGGACGCACTGTCACATGGTAGTTCGGATCACGGATTCGTTTCAGCGTGTATGCTTGGCAAGCGTTCAGAGTCGTGATGTATGAATCACGGAGACGGAGTCTTTGCTTCAAGTAAGGATCCCCTTCAAGAAGATCTTTGTGTCCAGCAATCTATAAAGTACAAGGATTAAACTATGATTGAATGAAGAAGACCTTGTGTGATTGAACGGAAAATGGCCAAAATTTACCTGCAGTAGAAGGCTCTTTGTTTCTTCATAGTTGGCTCTCAAGCGCTGTCCGAATGGCCAGAGGTCCTCCGAAACTAGGAGCTTGTCGTACAACGCTGCGATGCCAGGGTCTCCTTTAGCGAACACCATTTCGACCAAATCAATGGTGACCCTAAAGAAGGGCCATTCGTTGTACATCTCCTGCAACATTTGAAGGTTCTTAACATCTTTCTGAATAATATGCTTGAATGCTGCTCCAAAGCCTAACCAAACTGGAAGATGAAATCGCGTCTGTGTCCATGCAAAGATCCATGGGATTGCACGAAGTGACTCGATACCCCCGCTTGGCTTTCGTTTTGATGGACGGCTTCCAATATTCATCCTACCATACTCGAGCTCAGGTGTTGCCTAAAATCATTGAGTACAAAATATTAAGTTAAAAACATCTCAAAGTCGATGTAGATTTCGAGAATCAAATTACGAGAGTCTGCAGAAGAAATCCTACAAGGCGGAAATATTCGACAAATCGTGGTTCTTGGAAGACGATGGAACGGTATTCTTCTGTTGCAACAACAGCCATTTCGTCCATCAGTGTACGCCATTCAGGTTTTGGTGAAACTGGAGGGTGCATTCCGTGCTCAAGCGTTGCAGCAGTGAAACGTTGGAGTGTTCGAAAACACAAGTGCTCCTCTCCAAAGGACTGCTCAATAACTTCCCCCTGTACTGTTACACGGAGCGAACCATGAATTGTCTCGGGTGGTTGGGACAAAATAGCAAGATGAGTAGGTCCACCTCCTCTTCCAACGGTGCCACCCCGACCGTGAAACATAGTTAGCTTCACACCATATTGCTTTGCAACCTTTATAAGCTCCTCTTGAGCCTTGTACAACTGCCAGGCCGCAGAGAACCGTCCAGCATCTTTACCAGAATCCGAGTAGCCGATCATGACTTCTTGCTTTCCGTTAATCCGGTCTTTGTACCAATCTATCGAGAAGAGGCGAGCAAGGGCTGCTGGTGCAGCCTCCAAATCTGCAAGCTTCTCGAACAGGGGAACAACTCTCAACGGTTGCGTAACATGGCACTCACGCTGCAATAGCTCAACTGCTAAAACATCAGACGGAGCAGTGGCCATGGAAATGATATATGCACCGAAGTTATCAGAAGGAAGTTCCGCTATGACATGGAACGTGTTCAAAACATCAGATATTTCTTCAGTTGTAGGAAGATCAGGACCAAAAAGAGGACGTTTGCCACTAAGTTCCGATAGAAGCCATTCTTGTCGCTGTTTCTCGGACCATTCTTTGTAGGAACCAATATCCAAATGCTGAGTAATGGCTTCCAAAACGTCAGTGTGACGATCCGACTCCTGCCTGATGTCAAGTCTTACAAGTGACAAGCCAAAAGTGGACACTTGCCTCAAAAAATCAAGAAGGGTGCCATCAGCAATCGGTCGATCACCACAAGCACAGAGGGATCTGTAGCATAGTTCAAGAGGTTCCAAGAACTGCAAAAGTTGGGAAATGTTCATGACTTTATAAGTAATCTGCCTATGCAGTTCAGTGGTAAGAGTATCAAATATTTGCGTTTAATGAAACGATCATCGTGCCAAAAAGAAAAAAAGGCACTTCGAAGATCCAAGAAGAGGTAACCTGCTCAACATTTGTAAAAGTCGCATCCTCTGGGATGTCCGAATATCCATTAGCTAACAAATGGCGAGAACGCTCACGCGTCTGATAAAGCTTGTCCCTTACGTCGCCAAGAATCACTCGGTAGGGTTCATTGGCAGGAACTTGCTTCCAAAATTCTATACAACCAAAAAAGAATCTAAATTCATTACCACCAAACTTATGATCTCCTCTATGAGATAAATTTCGCAGCAAAAATAAATGCATTCACAAACTCGTTTTCTTCTATTATAGAACAGACGTCGTGATTGATTACCTATGTAGTGTTTTGCATCTCTCCTTGATGAATTATGAAGCACGTCTGCACGCTCACGAAGCTCACTACTGCAACGCCACATAGACAACTGCAGACAAATATGATGAGTATGGTCCCTTACATTGCCTATTGCATAATGCAAAAGGTGTAAATACCTCAAACATGAGATCCTCAATCTGTGAGTAGTACAGATTAGCAGCCATCATTCTAGCAAGAAGACAGACGTCCCTTGTAACCTCCGGTGTCACCCTGGGATTACCTGTGGACCGATCAAACGAAAAGCTAATAACTTAGAAGCAGCTACAATTTCCAGAGGTATCATCAGTGCAGAAAAAGATAACGTACCATCACGGTCACCACCCATCCAAGATGAAAACTGAATTAGTGGTGCATTATAAGGAACACGTTCATCGATCCCTATGTTTTTTAAAGCAGTATCAACACGGCGCAGAAATTTAGGAACACCCTTCCAAATTGTCTCGTGGAAGTAGCTCATTCCTGCCCTCATTTCATCTTGTGGTGTAGGAGGAGTTCTACGGATTTCATCAGTACGAAATGCAGCTTGAATCTACAATAGAAAGGGCAAACATTCATGATCGTCAAGATCAAAAAGTTTCGAATGTGTCGTGTTCAGTTAATTATACCAAGTCACGTTGCAACATCTATCAATTATTGTTTCCAGTGGCATGCATCTATCAAGTATGATTTCCAATAATAATAAATAGATAGCAGTTTGCAAATTCAGACACTCGAGCGTTCTTTATCAGGTTAGAGGAAGAAAATACAAAACAGCAGCGACAGATAATAGGAGTGCGATTTTCACCTCTCTCTGAAGTGCCTCATCAAGTTCTTGCTTGTCATCGGGAGTAATGTCTTTGGCGTACAACTGAACTAAACAGTCCCGTATCCTGCATAGTGAACGAACGAGTTAGTTGGCTTTTCCCAATTAGCTGGAACTGACAATCCGACTAGCTCATAAGTCAACTATAAAAATAAACATAAAAACAATCCAGAGTAGCTCATAAGTCAACCTTGCATGCTTCTGAAGCAAAGATCTACGAACTGATTGAGTCGGATGAGCAGTTAAGACCAAATCTATAGTCTGGTTCTTCAAGGCATCGAAAACTTCTTGAGGGGACTTGTTCAGTTTCCCCACAAGCTTCTTCAGAGTTTCTTCGATGTCAGATTCCGTGGTTGCAGAGTTCTCATCAGCAAAAACTCCCTTCTTCAGTTTGATCCTTCGACGATAAGCAATCTGAACCTCCTCGGCCAAGTTAGCCAAATTAAGCATATGGGAAAAAGATTTGGCAATGACAATAGAGTCCCCTGGATCTAAACTAGTCAGCACATTTCCGAGCTCCTCGAGTTTCTTCGGATCGTGTTTCCCTTCATATTCAGCAGAAAGTTCATAACATTCTTGCACCTATTATGCAAAACATAAGAAGTCAAACAGCTGATCACAATCAATTTCAAACAAGAGTACTCGATGAGCAAGCAATTCGAAACATGTTTCTTTTTTCCTTTCTGATAATGTGCTTGATTCAGGTCAATATCAAACATAAAGAAAAGAAGCTTTAATTGGTAAAAACATCGATACTAAACCGAAATTGCGACATTCGAAATCATTGATCTTCGACGGAGCTCTATCAATATAACAGCAATCAAAATGACATAAAAGTTCTAAGTCATGACAATCATTTGTTATATTAATACACAGATCCATTTCTTTTCTTTTACTTTTCTATTCACATCAAAAGTTCCATAGTGATAGATTCACAATGAGAGTGAAATGAATCAAAACAATTGTTCATCCATCCTTCCATACAAATCAAAGTCAAATTCCCAGTTCTAACTTACAGTTTCCTTCAGATCCTCCCCGTGCAAATCCTGAAGAATATCAAGGAACCGATCCAGCAACAACGCATCATACTCCACCAATTTATCATCATCACTCACTCTAGCTGGTGCTAAAAGCCGAAGCTGCGCATCAATCGATGCCATCTTCTCGACATTCCGGTTCGGCATCTTTCACACCAAATTCCCCTCTGAAATCACCACCCAAAAAACAAAAACCATCATCCACCGGTAAATCCAGAAAACAGGGGAAGGGAACGGGGGAAAAGCCATAAGAATCCATCAATTTCAAGGACAATCCACACAAAAATAGATCCTAAACAAACACGAATTCTGAAACCAAACGCAAAACCCAGTACGAGAAATGAGTAAATACGATTAACCCAACAGTTTCTACATCAAAACAGACACAAATTTCGCCAGAAATCAGAAATGCAATAACCAAAATGTGTAATGGCAGAATGTGATGCGTGGAGAATGGCGTACCTGAAGAACAGAGACGAGAGTAGGAGGAAATGAAATCGGAAGAAAAGGGAGTGAGTGTGTGGGATTCTGAGATCCAAAGTCAGTGGTTCGAGATCATTATATAGAGCTATGAGCCTCGCACTCGATGCCCAATAATGATGAACCCAAATACAAAAAGGAAAAATTAAATTAATTAAATTCATTTTAGTCTACTTTTAATTCTTTTAATTTAATTTACTACTGATAATAAATCTAAATTGTAATTATTTGAATAATAATTATTATTATTATGTAAATATATATATATATATAAATAAATAATAATAATAATAATTTATCATATAAAAAAATAATATGTGAATGTATATTTAGGATTTTAATATATACTATATTAAAATGATAGTTATACTAATCTTTATAAAAAGCTACAAATATTAAATTTAAATATTTAAAGTATAGTACAAAACAAACTCTACCATAACACATTATTATTTTATATTCTTAACTTTTGGGTTCCCTGCTAAATTAAGAATTAGATTCTCCTATTAAATTTGTGATTTTATATATATACACGGTGAGATATCACATTGGTTGGGGAGGAGAACAAAACATTTATAAGGGTGTGGAAACATCCCCTTAGCAGACGCGTTTTAAACCTTGAGGGGAAGCCCGAAAGGGAAAGTCCAAAGAGGACAATATCTGCTAGCGGTGGGCTTGGGTCGTTACAAATGGTATCAAAGCGAGACATCGAACGATGTGTCAGTCTTCTCGTTGTTCCCCAAAGGAGGGTAGACACGAGGTGAGCTTGGGTCGTTACAAATGGTATCAAAGCCAAACATCGGACGATGTGCAACCTTCTCGTTGTTCCCCAAAGGAGGGTAGACACGAGATAATGTGCTAGTAAGAACGCTGGGCTCTGAAATGGGGTGGATTGTGATGTCCCACATTGGTTGGGGAGGAGAACAAAACACCCTTTATGAGGGTGTGAAAACCTTCCACTAGCAGCGTTTTAAACTTTAAGGGGAACTCGAAAAAGAAAGCTCACCCAAATAACCACATTGGATGGGGAGGAAAACAAAACACACTTTATAAGGGTGTGGAAACCTTCTCTAGCAGACATGTTTTAAACCTTGAGGGGAAGCCCACTCAAAGAGGACAATATCTGCTGGCAGTGAATCTGGACTCACTCAAAGAGGACAATACGGTGGCTCTGGGCCGTTACATATATATATAAAAGAATAAAATAAAGTAGTTGATTTTATTTTATTTTTAATTATTTAGAATTTTCTTAATTATAATAATTAATTTATTTTCACAAGGATTGGATATGCTTGAGAAGATGGTGTTAAGAGTCCAAGAATAATGAAATTCTCTTAATTTCATAATATTTATTTATTCTAATTTCAGCATCAAATGGAAAGCTATATGTTCTTATTTGAATTAAGGAATTCCATCAACTTTTTTTATTTATTAAGAAAATAAAATAAATTTGGAAACTTTTCCTTTTTTCTCCTTTTCAAAATTTTTCACTTTATAATTTGAAAAGGACACTTCTGAGTATTGGGTAATAAATAATAATAAATTTAGTTACGAAAATTATTGCCTTTTTAATAAATAAATATTCCAATGCATGGAAATAATAATAATTTAAATTAATTTCTTAAAAATTATATTTAAAAAAATAATAGATTTAAATACTGTCGGTTTATTTTAGTCTATATACTTTTAAAAGCTTTATTTTAATTTATATAATTTTTAAAAAAGTAACTATTTGTTCGGTTATTTCATTACGATTATAGCATCATTAGGGGACGGTTAAAAATATAAGAACTAAAATAAATATTTTAAAATTAAAAAATAAATAAAAAGACAAAAATAATAACATTATTGTTTTATAATTATAAAATAGGTTGAAAAGTCATGGTAGCCCATAATAATTATATTAAAGTCAACTTGAATAATTAAAAAAAAAAAGTATGGATGGTACATGATTGAGGCACTAATTTCGCCTATTTTCCTATGTCAAAATAATAATAATAATAAATAAATAAAACCATTTAGGCATTATAAATAATTTCCATAATATAATTTATGTCTCATTTATTTACTAAAACAGGACGTAAATTCAAGTCTTGTGCTACTATTACATTTCAGTAAATGCAAGATACCCATGTACGTTTGATGCCGACATCGCGCTTTAAAGACCATAAAACCTACATCAACGTAGTTGCATTTTATTTCGTATATCTTAACTTAGTTTAGGACATTATTTTTATTTTTATTTTTATTGTTATTTTATTTTGCATCGTTACATCAAACATATGGTAGTAGCTCTATTTTAGTCGAAATTCAGGAACGTTACACACCTGATATCTTTATTTGGGTTGGAATATTTCATCTCGAGTTTGGTATCAGTCAATCTTTTTTTGTCGGTTTCTTAAAGGTAAATCGAGGAAAAAGGAGTTGGAATCAGATTTTGTAGACCATGTTCAATTAATCCCATTACTTTCCTTTATTTCTTTGCCCCCACATGCTTTTATTTAAAGTTCATTAAACTTTTTTGACCAATAACAACCCTACAAAATTAAATACTTCATCTTTTTTATTATAATTTAATTCAAAAAGATTCGTTTATAGAAAACACCATTTTATTAGGGTGTAAAAACCTTTTCCTAGCAAAAGCGTTTTAAAGCAAGCCCGAAATGGAAACCAAAAAATGATAATATCTATCGGCTGTGGATCTAGGCTGCATTTTTTTTTTAAATTGGTTAATAAATAATAATAATATCGTGAAAAACAACACGGGAATATAATTATTAGATTTATAAACATTGAATATTTATAAATAAAATTAAAAAAAAAAAAAAAAAAAGCATGAAATGGGAGTTGTTGAATTTTATTTAGAAGTAAATAAGAGAGAGTGCTTATAAAAAGCATTTACACGAAACAGAACTTATCATAATTTCGTGGACAATAACGTTAACTTAGGATTAAAGGTTTCTAGAAGAAATGGAATGGAGCCAAAAAGTCAAGGGTTTGTTTTGTCCTATGCAATTAAAAGCGGGGGTAAAACTGTCAATTTCACTTCCAGTCAAACTTCCAGCTGGAGAAAACAAAAGACACGTGGCTTGTACGACATGTTGACTTGACAGCCCATTATTTATGAAAATTATTTAAAAAAACAAAGAAAAGTGTATTGCCAAATTTTCTCACTTAAAAGAATATTCGAATCTCAAATGAAAGATTCCAATCCGCACCGTACTGAGATTCTCGTTTATAGGGGAAATAGAGAGATCCAAAAACATTTTTTTATCGTTAAATAAGTGAGGTCCGAACAAGATTATATTTCTGTAAATGCCCAACTTAATATAAATATATTTTCAATATATATATATACTCGTTTAATTTTATTAAAAAAATAATTAATTAATTTTGAAACTTTAATTATAATATTTGTATTTTTTTAATTGTTGGAAAAACGACGCGTATAATATTAAAATTATATATATATACTTGTTATAGCTTTATTAAGAAAATAATTAATTAGATTTTTTTCACATATAATATTAAAATTATATATATATATATATATATATATACTCGTTTTAGTTTTATTAAGAAAATAATTAATTAATTTTGAAACTTTAATTATAATATTTAGATTTTTTTTAATGGTGGGAAACTACACCTATAATATTAAAATTATATATATACTCGTTTTAGCTTTATTAAGAAAATAATTAGTTAATTTTGTGACTCTAATTATAATATTTAAATTTTTTTAATGGTCGGAAACTACGCCTATAATATTAAAATTATATATATATATATATATATATATTTGTTTATCAAATATTTTTTTAAAATAATAAATGGATAAAATTATTTGCAAAGAATCTCTGCCCCGATTTTCACGAAAATAAATTGAGAATTTCACGAGAATAAGGAATGAAACAGGTGGCAGGGATCCCTATCCCTGCCCCACCCTCGGGACATATGTATCTTAAGACTAATTTTCCGTTCTTTCTCTTTTTTAAATTAAAATTTCAAAATATTGACTTTCAGTTAAATAAAAAAAAAATCTTAATTGTTATTTAAATGTTAATGGACAAACAATTATAGTAATGAATGATTTTGTGGACTTTCAAGTGAAACTAAATGCATACCTAACTCATTATTTAATTGGGTGAAGTTTAAATTAAGTCAAATTATTTTGTGAGAGTGATTTTGTAATAATATTATTAAGTTGACTTTAATATATATAAAAAAAAACATTATTGTAACTAAAAAATTAATATTATTGGTTTGATGATACGTATCATAATATATATTATAAGCTATAGTTCTAGAGGCGTGATAGAGCAGTCAATTTATGTGGACGGTGGCTTTATTAATTCAATTATCACAAGAAAAATACAAATTTGCTTTATCACTAAAATATATATATATATATATATATATATATATATATATTTTATTATAGTTGTATACTTTTTTAATTTTTAATATAAAATTACATGTTGCATGTTGTCAATTGAGTTTTATAATATTTAAATACTATTTTACTATAATTTGGAATAACGATGACACGTGGTGTAATAGACGAGACTATCAAGTTTATGCAAAACTGTGCCTCACACTATTGAGGACATATTCTATTTATATTGGCAAAAGATTAACTAATAGATCCGATTTCATAGGAAACTAACGAAGTAAGCCTATTCTTATGGCATGACTAACTTCAAGCTATTCTAATAGATTGACCAATTCTAACAGAGACAAATATTGATTTTCTCGAGGTTTGAACTATACCCATGTTAAAAATTTTATATTGGGATCGAGAAAGTTTAGAGATGGGAACGACATCTTTCCCTAGTAGACGTGTTTTAAAACCTTAAGAAGAATATATGCTAGTAGTGGATTTAGACGGTTACAAATGGTATCATATCCAAATACAGGGCGGTGTGCTGGTGAAAACGCTAGAGCCTTGAAGGGTGTGGACACTGGTGGTGTGCCAATGAGGACGCTGATTCCGTATAGGGTGAATTGTGAGATCCCACATCGATTGGAGTGGGAAACGAGTGCCAACGAAAACATTATGCCTCAAAGGAGGATAGAGTGTGAAAACCTCTCAGTGTTGTGTTGCTAGGCGAAGCGGTGGAGTGCTACACCCTAGATGGCAAGAGTCCTGTAGCCGAAAACATCACTAGCTTACACTCTGACCCGAGTAGCATGGGGCACGTGAAATCCCGTGTGAACGAAACATTATTTATAAAAGTGTGAAAACCGGTTTAAGAAATGAACGTCGGTCCGTCTTAGGGAACCGTTTGCTATCGTGGGCCTGACTCCTATTTCAGGCCCATGAAATTTCTAAGAACAAGGCCGAATTTTGTCGTTTTCTAGCTATAGATTTCAAAATATTACTCATATTTTTTAAAATTTTATATATAGTTTCAATTTGGTCTATAATTTTACATTTTTACTCGAGTTTCCATCACACCGCCGTTTTAATTTTATATTATTTAAATTAAATTAGTTCCGAATAATTAAATGTATATTTTAGAGGTAAAAAATTAGATTAATTTGACTAGAAATTTTATATTAATGTGTATTTATTATCCTGATAACAAATAAAACCCTAATTAACCCTCAAATAAAAAAAGATTTATTTTTTCATTTTTAGAAAAAAAATCCAACATTTTGAAGACATAGTTTAAATAAGAAAAAAAATTAAATATGTTAGATGAACACGACTCTCCACAATAGTACGATATTATCCACTTAGAACCCAAGTTCTCGTAACTTTGCTTTGTGCTTCACAAAAATACCAATGGAGAGAGTATTATTTAATTATAAATAATGCAAGCGGAGCAGAGCGAATATGATTGAGGGTAATAAAAGAGATTTAAATCCTCGTTGACTAAGACAGTACTGGTCAACCATGATGGCTAAATGGATAAGATGCCAGCTGACTGCACTAGCCTGCCACTGTCAGAAAAAATCTACCTGGCCACAAGATATTTGTTCACCACCATAAATAACGCACGTTGTTGTGCTTACATTATTCAAAAACAAGAGCACGGGTTCGATCCCAAATGGCGACAAGTTTTCATCTTCTTCTTCCCCCTCTCTGTTTCCTGCTCTGCACTGTTCTTCTCGCCGCCATAGCCACAGAAGCTCAAGTTCCTGCAAATGCCACCTTCCATTTCGTAAACCAAGGCGAATTCGGCGACCGAATCATTGAATACGACGCCAGCTACCGCGTAATTCGAAACCACGTGTACACCTTCTACACATTCCCCTTCCGCCTCTGTTTTTACAACACCACCCCTGATTCCTTCATTTTCGCCATTAGAGCTGGAATCCCCAACGACGAGAGCTTAATGCGATGGGTTTGGGACGCCAATCGCAACGACCCAGTTCGTGAAAACGCCACCCTCACCTTTGGCCGCGACGGAAACTTCGTCCTAGCCGACGTCGACGGCCGTGTCGTCTGGCAAACCAACACCAAAAACAGAGGAGTCACCGGCATCAAAATGCTCCCTAATGGAAACTTAATCCTCCATGACAAGAACGGGAAATTCATCTGGCAGAGCTTTGATTACCCTACTGATACTCTGTTAGTCGGTCAATCGATTCGAATCGGCGGCCGGAATAAATTAATTAGCCGGAAATCCGAAATCGACGGCTCTGATGGCCCTTACAGCCTTGTTCTAGATCGAACAGGGCTCACAATGTTTCTTTCCCACGACGGTCAGCTTTTAACCTACGGCGGTTGGCCGGGGACGGATCATGGAAGCAGAGTAACATTCGCCGCCGAACCAGAGAATGACAACGCCACCGCGTACGAGCTTCTTCTTTTAGTAAATCAGGACACCCCACGGCGGCGATTGTTACAAGTCCGACCAATTGGAAGCGGCGGAGCGTTGAATTTGAACAAATTGAACTACAATGCGACGTACTCGTTTCTCCGGCTAAGTCACGACGGGAATTTGAAGGCATTCACGTACTACGATAAAGTGAGTTACTTGAAATGGGAAGAGAGCTTTGCGTTTTTTTCGAGCTATTTCATAAGGGAATGTGCTCTGCCGAGCAAATGTGGAGCTTATGGGTACTGCAACAGGGGAATGTGTGTGGCGTGTCCGAGCCCAAAAGGGCTTTTGGGGTGGAGCGAGAGCTGTGCGCCGCCGAAGACGCCGCCGTGCAGCGGCGGAAAAGGGAAATTTGGGTACTATAAGATAGTGGGGGTGGAGCATTTTTTGAACCCGTACAAGGAGGACGGGGAAGGGCCGATTAAGGTGGGGGATTGCAGAGCCAAATGTGATAGAGATTGTAAGTGTTCAGGGTTTATCTATAAGGAGTATAGCTCAAAATGCTTGAGGGTTCCATTGTTGGGAACTTTGATTAAGGATGTTAATTCGTCCTCGGTGGGTTATATTAAGTATTCGATTTAGGGGACAGACATGGAGCTCGAGTCCCGTTGAACTATGTTTAAGTTTCAATATTGTAAGAATAAAAGAGTTCTTTTTTAATAAAGAATTGCTTGTCTTGTTCAAATTTAATGTTCTTAATGTTATGTTCTACTCCTGAGTCATCGATAACTCATTAATATATGTTCATATATCAAAGTTGAGCGAGTTTGTGAATGAAATTCATTTAGGGAAAAGGGGCTTTTTGGAATAGTCAAGAAAGGAGGCTCAAATTAAATTGAGACGAAAAGAGAGACTAAAAAATAAAAGTGGGAGTGATGTTTGACTTCGGAGTTCATTACATAATTCACAAGAAATCTTCCCATGGTTTTCATTTCCTTGTGCCGACGTTCGGACACGAGCCCTTGCCTTTATTCATAGTGACCTTCTTGTTGGGACTGAGAATTGCAATCACATGCAACATGGTTTTTTATGAGACTTACTTTTCGTGTTATTCCCCGAATTCTAATTTCTTTTCTGGGTAAAGTTGAATGTTTAGTATTTCTCTATACATGGTTCACGCATACATGCATGAACCCACTAAGCAGACTCGTATACGTACCATTAGGCCTGACTATGAGCTAGTGCAAGCTTGCGCTATCGAAAACCAATGAAAAGAAAGGTCCCATATGATATTATGGTGTACGCATTCTCATATAACATATTGAGGAAATAACACGTACTCGTGACACACAATATGCATGAAGTCCCAATATGAGACATACATACATGGACATGACACATCACTCATACTTATAATTCATAGTTCATCTAATGTTTCACCGGGCATAACATGATCATGGTATCATAGCATTCATGAATCATATCTTAAAAGTACATGCAACACAACAACTAAAGTAATACGTCGAGATTCTTGAAATACAACACTCGAAAATTTCAAATAAAAAACACGAGATTTACTTTATATTTTCAATATATTCGAATAAATATTTGATATAATATGAAATGAAAAGCTTTAAAAATGGAATCCTAAGGTGAATGTTATGATGAAAAATCATATCAAATTGCATCATTTTATTTATTTATTTTATTTATTTATTTCATAATTATTGTGGGGGCATTATAGTCTTTTCATTAATTGCTTTTTTGGTGGCACACACCATAGTTTTCTCTTTAATAATACAAATAAATAATATATAATAAAACCTAATTCAAAATTATTATTTCTTCTATTAATTTCTTTAATTGAATATTTATTTTAAATGAAAATTATTATTAAATAAAAGAGGGAAGGACAATATAATATAATAAAATTGACACAAAATCTCTATTAATTAAAAAAAAAAACAATAATAAGAGAGTAATTAATTTAAATGTGCTTAATTTGAGAAGAATATTTCATTTGCAATTCAGTCCTTCCAAAACCACATTCGTTGCTAACTGGTCCTTCTTTAGGCCCCTGAAAATAAATTAATTATTTTTAATACCAACCAAAGTTTATATTCATAGTAATGACCATTTTTGCATTATTCTTATTCTTATTCTTATTATTATTATTATTATTATTATTATTATTATTATTATTATTATTATTATTATTACAAATGGTTTTAGGTTTCTTGAAAAAGAAAAAGGTAAAGTTAAATAATAATAATTGTTATAGGGGTCTAATTATAAATATTCTATAACCCTAGCCCAAATATTATGAAATTTAGGGCTTTCATTTTAGGGTCGTGCTCTAGGGTTTTCTCGAAACATCTCTCGAGAACTTCATTTTAACTGTCTTGAATATGATCGAGGTGATTTTTATCTAAAACGAAAAGCATTTGATACGGACGCGAGAATAGTTTTACAGTTAAAGGCACAGCTCGTTCCTTCTCTAGAGGTGATTTTTAGGGTTTAGGGTTTAGGGTTTTTTTCGGAACATCTCCGGAGAACTTTATTTTAACTGTCTTGAATATGATTGAGGTGATTTTTACCTAAAACGAAAAGTATTTGATACCGACGGGAGAATAGTTTTAGGGTTAAAAGGCACAACTTGTTCCTTTCCTAAAGGTTGAAGGTTTGAATTTTCCTCGAGATTTGTTGATATTCGTTTTATGGACTAATAATAAGAAAAGAAAGGGATTTGGGTACTGCTAATTCAGTGGATTACCTGGTTGATGAGTGTGAGTTGGAATCTTCTTTTTCTTCTTCTTCTTATATGGGATTCCTCTTGCCTTGGACTGAGAGTCTTTGACTTCTCGCAAATAAACCCTAATAGCACCACTAGCAAATGGGTTAGTGTCTGACGAGCCTCCATTTTCTTCGTAAGCAGCTCTAAGGCGACCAATAAGCGCATCGAGGCTGCCCCAAGCTTGTTTAAGAGGGCAAGTACAAGGTCCAGGTGGCTCGGGTTGACCAAAAAAACCACACCCATTTAAGTGCACTTTTGTCTTCCCAAATTGGTCAAGATATCGAAGGAAATCCAAAACATGACTTGAATTGCATTGGGAGATAGCCAATGGAGGTCTTTGGTTCCTCAAATATTGCCCAAACGTGTACCAATCTCTCCTCTTTTGAGACTCGTACCGACTCACAGGAGCTACTGCTGTTGCTGCTGGTTGATTACGATCGTTGATAACAGCAACAAGAGACGAAGACGAAGAGGAATTTGACGACGATCCTTCACCAACATCGTTGCCTTTACTAGTCGACATATTATACGATCTTACACACAAAACAAAGGCCAAGAGAGAAAGAACACAATTTTGGGAAGTGGAGGAGTAATAGGAGGGGGGGAAACTCAAGAACATGAAGGTGGGGGAGACATGATATGGTCCATTCTCAAAATGCTTTATTAAAATTTCTCGTCCCCACACGACTTTGTACGATAAGATAGCATTAACCCATTTATCATTGTGTACCATAACATGATTTCGAGATTTTTTATCGTCCAAACTCGACCATTATCGTGTCTGATGTAATTAATCGTAATATGACGTAAAATTACATCATAAAGTAATTTTGTTCGTTCCAGACAAAATCTATCAATGAAAACCCGACACATGGTACCATGAATAGAAATCGACAATGTCGATTCGTTTACCCTAGTTTCAATATCAATGAAGACTCGACACGTTGCAAAAAAAATGTTGGTAAAACATGATTTTTACGAGAATTCTCTTACACTACTAAACATATGCTTCTAATGATGAACGATTTTCAAGTACCTAACAAATCTCATCTTTATCTACGAAAACTTGAATCACAAGAATTTAAAAAGTAAAATTGTTAATCTACCGAATATTAATTCAAAATTTTCAAATAAACAATATTTTTCGGTATCAAACCTGAACCCGCACGTGAGAAAATCATAATTAAAAAAAAAAAATAATAATTGGTTATTAATTCAAACACAATTTAATAATAAAACTTTTTAATTTTATAAATAATTTAATACAATTTTTTAATAAATAAAATGGTTGAATATTAGCCCTTTTTGTTAGGGCTGCAATGATAGAACAATAGACCAAATCACAACAATTAAGATAATAAATTATAATTAATGGCCGACTAAGCATCTTGATGCGGACACGTGGCACTTTACTATTGGATCCTAGTATTTTTTTTTATTCCTTTAATGGCACTATCGGTAATATCTGCCATAATCTTAATTAGCACTGCTAATAATGCTTTTGGAATAGCTAATTAATTATATCTTTTTGAGTGTTTGCTTTTGTTGTTATCTTAAATATGATTTTTAGAATATTTTCTTTTTCATCTTTATTTCATTTTCCATAACTTTTATTAAATTAAATTAAAATTCGAGAGGAATATTAAAAAATATTATTTTTATTTAATTATCAGAATTCGAACATTTGAATATTTGAATTTTAAGATCGGATAAATTTATATGTTAATTAATTAATTTTTGCGCATTATATTGCTAATTTTTTTTTATAAAGAAAAGGAGAAAAAAAAATATTTAAAAGTATTGACCCATTTAATTTTAATGTTTTTTTTTTTTTTAAATTCAATTTGATTTGATCTATACAACGTTAAAGGCCACAAAAGTTGGATGTTCATGATGGTTTGTCACAATGTGACATGTTCCGTCGAACCTTTGGTCCTCCATCTACTTTAGTCTATCGATTTTTGAATTTATCGAACCACTTTTGAATCATAAATTTCAAAATTTTGAACTACGAACAAAGTTAATCATTTCGGTTATTATTTTTAACTTTTTATCTTTGTTATTAAGCTACGTCGTGTATCAGAAGTATCATACATCGTATGTACGAACTTGTGTAACATATTCGAAAATTAGTAACCGATTTACATTATATGTAACAACTCAAGTTTATCATTAGCTATTATGTATCACCGTCAGTCTCGTGACTTAAAACACATATGTTAGGAAGAAGTTTTCACACATTTATAAGAAATCATTTGTTCCCCTCTCGAACCAATGTGAAATCTTATCACAATTGGTTGGAGTGTGGAAACCTCTCCCTAGTAGACACGTTTTAAAATCGTGAGGCTGATGGTAATACGTAACGGGCCAAAACAGACAATATCTATCAACAGTGAGCTTGAGTTGTTACATATAGCACGACGGTCAAGTTACAAATTTAGTGTTTTTAGTGTTTAAAATGGTATTAAAGGTTGGATTTGAATGAATGGAATTAGAATCTCGAGGAGTCAAAGTTTGTCCAAGATTTTAAAGACAACAATTCCATTTGCACATCAAAATCATACATTTACACATCAAACACATCACATTTTGTCAATCTTTCCATATTTACTTTTAATGTGTCTATACGAATGAATAAATAATCCCATCGACTTATCATTGTAACGTTGAAAATAAGTGTCCTTATGACTAGATGGTATTGGAAAATCCACGTCTTGGCCTTATCCTTCCTGCTTTTTGCTCGATCCTGTCCAATAGTTTTGTACGAGCCAACATCAGCTACATTACTACAATTCAATGATCACGACATCTACTCGTTTGTATGAAGTCAGAGGTTCAAATCTTCATCTCGTACTAAAAATAATTACGGGTCAACTTTATAATTATCTTAAAGTTTAAGTTCTAAAATGAAGGGATGATTCGAAGCGATCACCAGCCTTCCTTTGACATGCCCTGAAAATTGGTTAGACCCATTTTCATTAGCTCCACGTACTTTTAAGTAGTGTTGTAAACGTCCATTCAAACTTATATTAGAACATAAAGTTCATATTCCTTGGCTTAACTAATCTAGGTGTGCAACAAGCTGACTCTTTACCTAACCAACTAAGATACCTATGTAGGTCAACCATAATAGACTCGAGATTAATTTGTGACCCTCTAGTAATCTCTATCATAGTTAGCTGATAACACTTATACATGACAGGAGCGATCTCGTGCCTAAACCAACTAAGATAAATACGTGAGCTAGCCATAATAAACTCCTCGCTATTAAAATAGCTGATAACCCTCTAAAGTCTCGTCATAATACCCTAATTACGTGACGAGACACGTGCATAATCATAAATATTAGAGGTTAACTAAAATACAAAAAAATAAAAATAAAAAAACTAAAACTAAGTCGAAATAAAATTTTAAAAAATAAAAAGGTGATGTGGCATGGGAGTATCCGCACTATTTTCACCACGATCAGGGCGCGGCGCGTAGATATCACATCACTATTTCTTTAACACTTCTGACTCTTTTTAAGCATCCTCCTATCACGCACCCTTCTCCCGCGTACGACTAATTGTTTGTCTCATTATTTAAAAGTTTTTGCCACATCACTATTTATTTTTTTTTTTTTTTTACGTAACTTAATATATATTTTATGATTATAGGTAAGACGAACGAAACATTCTTTATAAGATCGTAAAAACATATCTTTGGCATATACATTTAAAAATTATAAGGCTTAGTAAATTTTATAAATTTAAAAATATAATTACCAAATTATTGTTTATTTATAATTTTTTTTTATTAGGAATTAAAAAAATAAAAAATAAAAAAATAATATATAGATCAATCAAATCAACCAATTCAGAGCCGGCAAGGCAATGAGCCATTGAAAGGCTTTAGATTCATCAAAAGGCAAGGGCTCCACTTTTCCCCCACATTTTTAATAAGTTAGGTGAATGGTCACCCCACATGTGACCCCCTTCCCTCCAATTCCCTAACCTTAATGTTACTAGTTTTAATCATCCTTACCGATCGGGACGTTAGAGGGGCCTACCCTTGCTAATCGTCGTGCCTGTCCCAACCCTACTGTTTGTAGGCATCGAGAGTCATTCTACCCCTACTAATCGTCATGCCTATCTCAACCCTATCACTAGTAGGCATCGACAGTCATTCTACTCCTACTCATCATCATGCCCATCTCAACCTAATTGCTAATATGCATCGAGAGTCGTTCTACCCCTCCTACTCATCGTCATGCCCATCTTAACCCAACTGCTAGTAGGCATCGAGAGTCGTTCTACCCCTACTAATCGTCATGTCTATCTCAACCCCACCGCTAGTAGGCATTGGCAATCATTCTACCCCTACTTACATCATATGCCTATCTCAACCCCACCACTGTAAGCATCGAGACTCATTCTACCCCTACTAATCGTCATGTCTATCTCAACCCTAGCACTAGTAGACATCGAGAGTTCAAACGACCGACCCTTTTGTAGAAGCCATATGTATAGTCAATATTGTCAACAAAATTAACATATACAAAGTGAGAACACTAAGTGAGATTAAGCCTTCAAATAATGGCAGGTTGACATAAAGTGTTAAGAACAAAACAAAACTAATAATAAATCAATAAAGTTTTTGGTTGGGAAAGTGGCCCCAACACCTTTATAAACCAGTAGTAGTTAGCTTTGAAGGACAATCTACTTTTAAAACAGCAATGAATAGAACCAACTACCCCCAACCCACTCCACTCCTTATCAGCTCAAAATCACAATCTTTGGCATACCCATTTCCAACAAAAGCATTCAATGAGATACCCATCACCCCAAGAACAGATACCCATCTATCAACATGAAATATCAGGTTTTGATGAGGTAAATGAAGAACAGCAGCAGTGGAAAATCATGATTTGTTGTTGTTATTATTAAATGAGAAAATGTTTCAAAGAACAGATGAAGAACTAACAATGTACTCCCCCTCCCCTCCCCTCCCCTCTCTTCCTGTTTTCTTTGTATATATCATATATACATGTACACATCCTTGTTTACCTACACCCATTGCTGAGTTCGAGTCCGTTCTAATGAGTTTCGATGCAACGGGGAGTAGACCGATATCGCTACCGAGCCTTATGGGAAAATGGATATGGAGGGAAAAGAGATGGAACAACCAGAGAGCAATGAATGAATATAATGACAACTCCAAAAATGAACTACTATACTATCTCTCTCTGGATTCCATTCGCGTTTTTCGGTTGGCTGCTAATGGGGATTATTTCGACCCGTTTAGTTGTCATGGTTATCGGGTAATTCCTACGCAGGAAGGAGGTTTGAGCAGGTATTTCTTTCGAATGGTCGGGATTCAGGTTCCGTGTAGGATGAGGAGGAGGATTGCTAAAGGAGACGAGCATGGACAGCAGCAGTAGATTTGAATTCTATAAGCTATAATACCTTACCGAATGCTCCAACACGTCTCGAGTTGGAGATATGATCTCTTTAACTCGATTCCCGCTTTTGTAAATCTTGAATGTTGGTACGATCCTTACGTTTTCGGTATCTGCAATTGCTGGACTTTCTTCCAGATTCACCTGTTATGACAAATACGAAGAGATTAACTCGTTAAGAACGTAAAACCGACGTCGTTGAGGTGATGTGAAGCGAAGAAGACAAACGTCTACCTTGAGGAAATTAATGGAAGGGTGTCGACGACAAAGGACGTCGACGAATGGTGATATTTGCTTGCATTGTAGATCAGATGCTGCTTTGAAATGAACCACGGTGACCCCTGCAATTTGAAGTTTAATGGAACGTTTACGTCTGTTTGAAGAGTCTATGAGATCTATAGCTCGACGTTTAATCGTGTTTAACCAGACCTGGGAACGATATGGCAGCTCTGAACTGATCTAGGCTCGATACTTCCTCGACTTCGCCACCGAATTTCAGATTATGAACTTCTTCCCCACGAGATTTCTTTAACGCAACTTGAGCATGAAATAGAGATTCAGCAACTTCATTGTCATCTGGAAGCTCCCTTCTCAAAACTTCATAATCTCGAACAGCCTCCTCCCACCTTTCGAGCTGCAGTCAATCAAAAACCGAGTTAGCAAGACGAAACCTGCAAATAGGACGATAGCAGCAGAGCATTGTAAGTCGAGGCAATTCACCTTACTATTCGAGGCAGCCCTTCGAAGGAGAGCTTTCATGTAAGTTGGTTGAATAAGTAACGCATGATTACAGTCTTCAATAGACCGTTCCCACATCCCGAGTTTAAACCAACAGGCTGCTCGGTTGCAGTAAAGAATCGAGTTTGAAGGATCGAGCTTAAGACCGTCCCCATATGCTGAGCAAGCTTCAGTATACCTTTCTGATTTAAACAGATCATTGCCTCGAGTACGAGCTCTTGCAACCAAACGCACGTTATTAAGCAGCATCGCCACTTCGACATTCCGTGGATCGATCTGCCCAGCTTTCTCAGCAGCTGTAACTGCATTCTCAAACCTGCAACATATCCATTATCCAATTCCCACGCTCTCAAAACCGTGTCGACATGGTACTTAAGAAGCTAAAATTCTAAGAACACACCTTCCTAACGCCATCGAAATTTGGGCATGAATGAAATGCGAGTACGCTTCCGAAAGCATTCCGAAGAACTTCATTTGTAAACACGAGTTGTTCGATGGATGTAACTTCGGAACGTTAAGTAGGCTAGATTCAGCATCTTCAATCTGATGAAGCTTTAAAAGAGCTTCTACTCTACACATGAACAGCTGCAGATTGATAAACAACCAAACAAATTCAGTTCTTTCAATTCAAAATCACAAGAACATTAAAAATTTGTCACTCTGACCTGAGGTGAAGAATCAGCTCCACCAGAAATTGCAGCATCTGCCTCCTTCAATACACTTCTCCAGTCTCGAACTCGACGGGCATCCCCACATCGACTTATATGCCTCTCGACTACCTGCAATCTCTGCAGCTCACTGGGATCGGGCTGAACGCCCGGAAAACAAAGGTGTTTCCTAGAATTCTCTACCTGTCCTAACCTGAAAGATCACGTCGAGATATAACAAATAAGCCGAAAGTTACAACGATCGAGCAGTCGATAGATCCATCAGACATCAGCAAGAACAAAACAAGAACATTAAAACAACACAGACAGGACAGGTCAACCAACTCTATAGAGCTATATAGTTTCAAATCGAAAAAAGTCCGCTCAATGCAGATCACAAACAGATGAGTTTCAAGCAACACTGACCCACCTACGATACAGAGATGCCAAACGTTGATGAGCTCGAGTATAATTGGGATCCAATCTCACTGCCTCCTCACACTCCGATACCGCCTCGCCGAGCCGCTGGAGACTGGTTAAGGCAGCGGCTCGGTTGCTCCGGTAAGCTGGATTGGCCGGAGATATTGCAATGGCTCGATCATAAAGACTCAAAGCCTCAGCAAAATGACCCTTTTTGTATTGCTCATTTCCAGCTCTTTTCAACTCCTCCGGATCCCCACTCTGTTTCGCCCTCTTCAACGAGTCTCCACCACCAACACCGCCGCCTCTCGAACTGACATTACTAACCGATTCAACGGCGACGGGTTTAGCACCGCCGAGGCCCCGCATTA
Organism: Cucurbita moschata; assembly: GCF_002738365.1. Taxonomy (NCBI): domain Eukaryota; kingdom Viridiplantae; phylum Streptophyta; class Magnoliopsida; order Cucurbitales; family Cucurbitaceae; genus Cucurbita; species Cucurbita moschata. The sequence continues at coordinate 2,850,967 of NW_019268521.1, forward strand.
TGCTTCCATGGCCGTAATTTCCCGACCCAGAACCCAAAACGTCGGTTCTCGAGCTCCGATTTGTCGTCGGCATACTCGGCTTCAAGATCCTTCCAGAAGGGCAAATATTGCCAGTGGGTAGAACATTGGAGGGCGAAGTAACAGAGCTTTGAGACTGACCCGAATAGATTAAAGGATGATTCGAAGCGGAATCGGATCTATTATGACCCGACTTGAAATTTCTAGGGGTTCCAATAGATCGGAGACTCTCCGCGGCGGTCGGACTGCTCTCGCTAGACCCAGAGAGTTCACCGGAGTGATTGTTAGGACCCGAATCGGATCTTTTCGCAACTGGGTTCTGTCCATTCCGACCAGAAACCGATCCCGACGAACTGGAACTGCTACTCACGGCAGGACCGCCGCCAATCTGGTGACGAGTACGCAATGGCGAAACAGGGGAACCCAGATCTAGCTCACGAAAATCCGGTTTGTTTACTTCACAAGTAACCGAATCTCGAAACCGATCGGAAAGATCATGAAACCGAACATCCGAAATGGGATTCCCAGAATGCGACATTTTGAGCCTCGGAAAATCGAAATCCACTTTTCCCGTTGACCAAACAATGAGATTAAGAGAAAACCCCTAAAAAACAGAGCACAATCCCCAATGGGTATGGCCCAAAAGTTGAACAAAATCCGTCAAGAACTAGACGAAGAACACATTAAGAGAGAGATGAAGAAAGGGATCCCGTGAAATTAAAGAAGGAATGTGAGTGATGAAAAACCCCAAATCTTGAAAAAACATCAGAACCCCATAAAAATGAAGGAAAAATGAAAGGATTTTACAGAGTTTTTGAGGGATTGAAGAAGAAAGAAAGAAGAAAAAGAAAGAACTTTTACATTTATTTTGCTCTTTTATACACACACACACACACACCACCTCCACCTGCTGCTTCACGAGACAAGTTTTCAGTTTTTTTTTCACACACACACTTTTTTTTTTTTTTTTTAAATAAAAATCTCTTTTTTTTCTTTTTTTTTTTTGAATAAAAATCTCTCTTTTTTTAATCTTATCTTTCTTTCAACTCTCTCCTTCTTCTTCCTGCAAACTTCGCTTTATAATTTGTTTCTTTACAGATTTGAGCTTCCTCCACTCTCTTCCGGTAGCGCGTGTTTCTCACGCTCTCTATATTTTGATTTTCCCTTTAATTTTTTCGGATAAATATTATGAATTGTTTTTTTTTTTCGTTCCAATAATTTAAAAAAAACGACATAATATTGAATTGATGTGAAATCGACCTAACAATGGGACACCAAATGTATAAGATTAAATAATAAAACCCCTAAAAAATAATTATCATTTTTTTTCGAGACTAGTCAAGATTAATATTATTCGTGATATATTCTTATTTTTAATTTAAAAAATTCTTATTTCTTAAAATTAGCGGTTACAAATCACATACCTCTACAATGGTATGATATTGTTTCCACAAAATGTCTCGTACCAACGAATATGTATTTCTTATTTATAAACCCATAATCATTCCCTAATGAGATCTATGGAGCCCTCGAACAGCCTCCCATTAATCGAGTCTCGACTCATTCTCTAGAGTATTCGAACAAAGTACACCATTTATACAACACTTGAGTCGCTTTTAATTCAACCTTCAAGGTTGTTCGACATTCGAAAAAAAAAGTTATTGATAATTTCATGTTTTTTTTAAGAAATGAAATTATTAATTACTTAAAGATAATAATTAATATTTATAAACCAAACAAATTTGGACATTCTTGTCCTTCTTTTTTTAACCCATTCTGACAATTATTTTTATCTACCTTTATTCCTTATTCTCAAAAATATTTTTATCATAAATTCCATTGAAAATAATTTATTTGGTTTAAAAATAAAAAATTTACAAAAAAAAATTCCAATTTTTTAATTTTCAATTATGATATAATGTCTTTAATATCAAATTAAAAAATAAATTCATAATTAAGAAAAATAAAATAAAAATAAAATATTAAAATCCACGTGGATTATTCCGGAAGAATCCGACCCCACATTTCTGGTTGATTCTGGCCGTCTGTTAAAGCAATAAATCAATATAAAATGGAATTTTTATTTTGTGAAACAAAGAATTGGATTCTCTCCTTCTTACCCTAATTTTTTAAAATTATTTTTAAATAAATTGAATTTTGTATGTGAAAATTAGTATAAATAAATCAAATTGCCTTAAACTATAAATAAAATAAAATAATGCATAGTTAAATTTATTTATTGCCACTAATATTTGACTTTTTTATAATAATAATAAATAAAATAATTGATTTAAATTTGTTGGGTTAAATTTTTTTTTTTTACTTCAAATATTTTTGTTTTAGTTTTTCTAAGTCGTTATCATTATTATTTTTCTATTAATTACTTAATCTAATTAATTGATTAAATAATTTCTTTAAACTCAACCATTCTATAAAGTATGTAATAGTTTAATTATAATTAATTTTTTTCTTCCGTTCATAATTTGAATAGTTAATTTTATTTTGTTTTATTTTATTTTATTTTTATGTCTATATATATATATATACTAAAAATAAAACTTCTAAAATAAAAAAAGAATAAAGTAATTTACAATACAACATGAATATATAAAAACAAACTTAATTTGATTTTTTATAATATCATATTCATTTTTTTATTAAAAAAAAAATCCTTTCCTTTCTACCATCCAAAATTAGATTCTTTTTGTTTATGTATATAAAAATTTGTAAAATTATTAATATATATATATATATATATATATTCAATTATTAGGTAAAAAAATATAATGTTTCATTTGATAATAATTTAATTTTTTTTTTTTTTACTTTCCTTTGAAAATTTAATATTCATATAAAATTTTTAACTTTTAAAAATATTAAATTCTTTTTTTTTACTTTTATATTTATCTCTATTTAGATATGACAACTAAAATTATAAAAAATAAGCTAGCTGGAGAAGGTGTTTATTGCTCGGCTCATCGTATTGTCATTTCTCTTCTTGTGTTACATCGCTAGTAAGTCCAAGCTTTTTGACCATTCTCCCTCGCTCACCTTTCTCTCCACACATCTTGTCTCACAATTACGAGATGACTCATTTGTTGCTTGTTTCTTGTTTCTTGTTATGGACGTTGATCAGAGAACCAACACACTCAGTGGCTGAACATTGTCGTCATCACCATGAATCGAAAATCATGTGTCGTGCCAAGGAGTGTACCACGATTGACGAGGTGAGACAAGTCAGCCGGTTCAATCGGTTCGTGGTAGGCAGCGGTCGATGTTCATTAAAATAATAATTTGGAGGGAAAGCCTAAAGTTTGAAACGGGATAATTTAAATTAAGTACGTAACCACAAAACGCCGTAATTAAATTTCATTAAAATAAATAAATAAATAAATAATTTTAAAATTTTACTCCCTTACTCCTCGTTGCTACCTATTTATCCTAGATTCCTGTACTTTCCAGATTTTCACTTTCTTACGCAAGCCAGAAACTGACACAAAAATTTAATGATTTCCCCCAAATTACAACAATGCCATCCGCCATAAATACCCCTCAAACTCCATTTAATTACACAAAATAGCCTCCCCGACACGTGGCGGATATTCGAGGAGCTCATTTGCACTGTTGAAGGGAGTGGTAGTTTCGTAAATTGAGATAGAAAAAAGGAGCATTTTGGAGAGATGAGAGGACAGAAGTAGCTGGCCATGTGCTGGAGAAAGTGGCGTGCCAGCTGGCCCATTCAGGTTGGAGGCTGAGGGATGAGAGTGGCGTCCAGCTAAGCACTTGACGGCGTCTACGGAATTTTGGTAACGGACGTTAGATGGTGACAGAAGAGAAGGGGCGGAGGAATGATGAGGAGGCCATCCAAGTCATTGCCAGGTAGATAAATGCCCCCATAACTTCTCACATCCACAAAGAAAATCATGTGCTTTATTTATTTATTTATATAAAGTATATACCTTCACGATTCCTATTTATGATCCCATAATCGAACGTTACGTAATCCATATACAGTATTAATATAAATTGTTAAGAAGTTTTTATGATTGAACTATCGAAAACAAAAGTGTACTTAGTTGGTGTAATAATCCAAGCTCATCGCTAATAGATATAATTCGTTTTAACCCGTTACATATCGTTGTCAGCCTCGCAGTTTTAAAACGAGTCTATCAGGGAGAGGTTTCCATACCCTTACAAGTAATGCTTTGTTCCCCTTTTCTAACCAATGTGAGATCTCACAATCCACCCCCTTGGTGGTCCAGCGTCATTGCTGGCACATCTCTCGGTGTCTGACTCTAATACCATTTCTAACATCCCAAACTCACTATTAGCACTCTCTAACCAATGTGGGATCTCACAATCCACCTCTCTTAGGAGTCCAAGCTCTAATACCATTTGTAACAATCGAAATTCATGCAGATGGTCCGTTTTGGCCCGTTACATATCACTGTTAGCCTTGCGATTAAAAAAAACGTATACTATGGAGAGGGTCTAGCCCTATTCCCACCAGTGCCTCGCACCGTCTGTGACTGGTTCTCATACCAATTGTAACAACCAAGCCTACCGCTAGCTGATATAGTCTGTTTTGGCTCGTTATGTATCGACATCAGTCTCGCAATTTTAAAACGCGTCTACTAAAAAGAAGTTTTCACATCCTTATAAAAAAGGCTCGTTGCAACGTAAAGAAAGACCAAATGGAAAAGGCAAAAGAGTAATTAAATAGGAGTGGAGGAGGCTTTGATTTTTTGACATCCAATTCTGACACCACAATAAATAGGAGAACCAAATTGTTTATATATATATATATTTATATATAATATAATGTATATAATTTAATTTTCCATTTTAGTATATAGTTTTGTAATTCACAACGGTAACGTGAATGGAATAATGTGGAAAAAATTAAATTAAATTAAATTAAATAATCAAATTTGGCATCCAACAGTGCACCCTATGCATGAAGGAGAGGGACATTCAACATTTATGGCCCTTGTTCCCTTCTCCCCATACTCCAATATTCTATTTTTCTTATATTTTATATTAAAATCGTAGGATTGATAGCGATACATAACGAGTCGAAGTAGACAATATCTACTAACGGTGGACTTAGATTGTTAGTTTAAGTTGTACTGAGATTAATATTGTCTTAAAATAACTAATAGAATGTTGCTTGTCAGTAATGTTCAAACTAAACCATAAAATTAAAACATGCTTGAACTCGAGAACAAAATGTCAATCTTTATTACCATAAAATGATGCCGTTCATGAAAAATATTAGAAGTGATGATCGGCGTAGTCATTTGTTATGATTTGGCTATGAATTATTCACAAATAATTAGGGTTTTGTATCATATTTTCATGATGTCTATCATGTATATCATTTTGCCCCACTTTTTAATAGACTCGATCAAGAACTTTAGGGCTACTCAAAATAAAAGTATAATAGACACGATCGGTATAATATCATTTTGCCCCACTTTTTAATAGTTTGTTACGTGTCGTTGCCAATCTCACGATTTTAAGACGTGTCTATTGTGGAGAGGCTTCCACTTGTTCCCCTCTTTAACAAATGTGAGATCTCACAATCCACCCTCATTGAAAGCCAATGTACTCGCTGACGCACCATCAAGTGTTTGACTCTGATACCATTTGTAATAGTCAAAACCCACCGTTAACAGATATTATCAACTTTGACCCATTACGTATCGCTGTCAGCCTCACAATTTTAAAACACGTTTGCTAGAGAGAGGTTCCTACTCGTTTCCCTCTCCAACTGATGTGAAATCTCAAAATCCACCCCATTTGGGAGCCCAACGTTCTCGCTAGCGCACCACCCAGTGTTTGACTCTAATACCATTTGTAATAATCAAAACCCACCGCTAACAAATATGATCCACTTTGACCCATTACGTATCGCTGCAGCCTCACAATTTTAAAACACGTTTGCTAGAGAGAGGTTCCTACTCGTTTCCCTCTCCAACTGATGTGAAATCTCAAAATCCACCCCATTTGGGAGCCCAACGTTCTCGCTAGCGCACCACCCAGTGTTTGACTCTAATACCATTTGTAATAATCAAAACCCACCGCTAACAAATATGATCCACTTTGACCCATTACGTATCGCTGCAGCCTCACAATTTTAAAACCCCACCGCTAACAAATATGATCCACTTTGACCCATTACGTATCGCTGCAGCCTCACAATTTTAAAACACGTTTGCTAGAGAGAGGTTCCTACTCGTTTCCCTCTCCAACTGATGTGAAATCTCAAAATCCACCCCATTTGGGAGCCCAACGTTCTCGCTAGCGCACCACCCAGTGTTTGACTCTAATACCATTTGTAATAATCAAAACCCACCGCTAACAAATATGATCCACTTTGACCCATTACGTATCGCTGCAGCCTCACAATTTTAAAACTCGTCTACTATAGAGAGGTTTCTACTCGTTCCCTCTCCAACAGATTAAATTATTAAATTTTACTTATCAATTTAATTCAACACTAACATATTCAAAACATTTATATTTGTTTTGGAATATTGAAAGAAAAAATAAAAATTAGGATATTGATGGAGTTCCTAGAACATAGCAAAAGGACAGTTTTTGGCTTTCGATTTTGTCTTCAATTAATGTCTGGTCTTAACGCTTCTACTTTACGCTAATCTTAATTAACCACTTTAATTTACTTAATTAAACAATTCGGTTTCCCTGATTTTCATGAACAAATCCAATAAATTTAACTTTTTCTTTCACCAAAAAAGTGATTACCCCACTAATTATGCTATTCTTTACCTTTCTCAATTAAATTATTAACTTTAAAAAAAAAAAAAAAAAATTAACCATCTTTTGATCGCAATTTTAAAATTCAAGATTAAACTTACAATTTAATCAGATTTATAATTAGGGTACGGTTTATATATTTACAATATTTAAGAATTTACCTACTAATAATTGATGACGTCATGAGCACGTCGTTTATCGTCGAGGGCATTTTTGTAATTTTTTTCCCTTTGACATAACCCAATGACTTGTAATCAATCATATTATTGTTTTATAAGTGATCTAAGTCAAAGTTTGATTGAATAATGTTCAAAATACTTAGGATAATCTGTCCAATTTTCAATCATTTTTATAAGCTTTGACCTCAATTTTCATTAAAGCTCTCAACTTTATTTCCTTTCGTTAGCTTCAACAAAATTTTAAAAACATCGTCCTTTTTTGAAGAGATCAACAACATGTGAAGGTGATAACGACCCAAACCCAGGATTTAAAATCTAGATTCAACATTTGATAATCTCGACATTCTCCTATATCTCTTGTGAAATGACAATGTTACCTAGTTGTCTTGAACTGTTTTCTAAGAGTGAAGATGTGAGATCCTACATCGGTTGGAGAGGGGAACGAAACATTCCTTATAAGGGTGTAAAAATCTCTCCCGAGTAGACATGTTTTAAAAACCATGAAGTTGACAATAATACGTAACGGGTCAAAGCGGACAATATCTATTAGCGGTGGAATTGAATTATTACAAATGGTATCAGAGCTAGGTACCGGGCTGTAGGCCAGCGTGGACACTAGGTCCCACAGGGGTGGATTCTGAGAACTCACATTCAATTGGGGAGAGGAACAAAACATTCATTACAAGGGTGTGGACACGTTTTAAAAATCATGAATCTGACAGCGATACGCAATGGGATAAAGTAGACAATATCTATTATCGGTGGGTGCTAGAAGACTACTATTTACTGTATATCGCAACCAGTTGACTTATATGCTCAGTTTAAATGAAAAATAGTTAATTTTAAAAAGATTAAAATATTAATATGATGAAATAATAATAAGCATGTTGAAAATAACATTTCATTTATATTGATTGACTTATCTTTTCATACTTTCTTAAATATATGCGAATAAAATATTCCAAAATTAAAAGTCAAAGTCAAAGTCAAACAAATTAATTTCTTTTGACAAATCAAAAAATAAATTACATGAACCTTCAACATGCCTATAAGTCAATTGTTCTACACAATACGAAACTCTTCACACGCTCAATCTTATGATAATTATCTATGATCTATTACTATCCACAAAAGAATTCAACCTCGACTCTCCTCTACCAGAGAATCCATGAACTCCGGGCACCTTTAGTAGCAGCAGGAATGGGAAAGACAAACAACCAGCCAAAGGAAAAATTCTTTCCCTTAACTGGGCTTGGGGCATCGACGAAAAAGGAGGACTCGATGGAAAGCACAGTCAAACTAGTGTCACGCACAAAGTTTACACAGACGTACACGTCAATGATGACTATAATGATGGATGTAAAAAGTAACCTACTCGAACATATCGAACGGTCGAATACACTAAACTTAGGGTTTTAGATTTTGGGTTACAATAATGGAAGGCCACATGTAGTTGACAAGGTTTGTTATGAGTAGTGATAGGCCACAAGGGGGGTTAGGGAACACATTGCATGTGGTTTATGACATGAATTTAGGAACCAAGGACCCTCCTTAGATAAAAGCTCTTTTGGCATATGTTATGAATTAACAACCACTTATATATTTGCTAAAAAACCCTTCAATTCTCTCATAATTATAGAGAGAGACATTAAGAACATGTTTATCGAGTGTCACAAAAAAAGAACAACTTTTTACAACACTTGCATGTGGGTGACAAACCCCTCAAATTGTTTAAGGTTTTGAATGGTGAGCCTTCAATCATGAGATGATGTTATTATTAATCTCACCCATCGGTGATTTTATCATAGAAAAAGCTAACAATTTGAAAATGAAAGAACGAGAACAATTGGAGCTGAAAGGGAAGAGTGTGACCCCATTATCTTATTTGATGGGTTTCTATGAACATCATGCAATTTTTTTTAGTTTTTCTTTGATCTTCTTATCCATTTTTGGGTCATGAAGGTAAGGATTGTGTTGTTGTTCTATGTTTTTATGCCAATATTCATGCAAGTCGAGCCAATTTCATACTTCTAGATTGATAAGACATATCTCTAATCATATCTATTTATTTTTATTATTCTCTTTTCGGGTTTTTCTTTTTTGTTAAACCCTAATGTGAGATCCCGCAATGGTTGGAGAGGAGAACGTGGAAACATTTCCCTAGTAGATGTATTTTAAAATCTTGAGGGGAGATCGGCTAGCAGTGGGCTTGGACTGTTACAAATGGTATAAGAGCTAGACACTGGGTGGTGTGCTAACGAGGACATCGGGCCCTCAAAAGAGGTGAATTGTGAGATCTCACGTTGGTTGGAGAAGAGAACGAATAAAAAATCAGGATAAGATTGTAAGTTTAGTTTTAGAACCCGTGTCGAAAAGATCTCAAACTTCAACATGTCTAATAAATTTATGGACTTTTGATTTTGAGTTTAACATAATTATGATGTTTTGAAAGTGTTGACACGTTCGTAATTCTATTTGATCTAATTAATCCTTGAAAAGTGTAGGATCATATCAACATAAAATTCAATTTTATGTCTAAAACTTTTGATTGAATATACATATTTAAATCAGTTAAACTATGCTCAGATTGGTACGAACATAAAAAGTAAATAACTTCCCCTCAACGTTTTAAAACGTGTCTACTAGACAGAGGTTTCTACTATCTTATAAGAATGTTTCATTTCCTGCTCCAGATCGATTTGGAATCTCACACTTTTATCTCTCAATCTTTTGAAATAAGAAAAATTTTATTTTGAATTCTCCTAAGCATTTGCATGTGAGTGACATCAAACATGGTGCAATTTAGAATGTTTTCCATGTGAGGATTCCCAACTAATAATAATAATAATTAAAAGAAACAACAAAGTTGAATGGATTGCTATGCTTCATTAAAAAGGCAACATTACAAGACCACCAATGTTACAACTTTGGATGTCCATGTCAATGCACATGTATTAAAGATAACCCCTATCCTTTTTGTTTCTAATTTAAACTTGAGGACCCTATACAACACAACCGAAAAATGTAACAATTCATACCCAGAATTTAGATTTGACATTTGATGGTCCCGACATCCCCTGCAACATGTACACGTTACTTGCTCGACCATCCTTATAAACCAACACAAGTCCTTCCAGCATATTTTGTCCTCACTCACGTGCATCCTTAGAAAAATTTACGGTCACTCAACATAAAATTGCTCCAAGTAAACCACGTTTTAACTATGAGTTTCTATGACTAAGCCACCAAAAAGGAAAGTGCACCTGATATGGGTAACGACTTTCAAGTATTTTAAGTTTTTCTTAGTCATCCAATCTTCAAGATCACTTACCTAGGATTCGATTTGAAAATGGACCCATTTTCAAGTGAAAAAAAGTGGTCTTTTAGGCTGAGAAATGAGATCCATTCATTCAACCACCAATTACACTAAAGTTTTTCAATATCTAAAGCATAATGTCAGAAGAATTCAGTCATTAAAACAAAACCCACATCGAAAAATTTTTAATTTACAGACCCCACTTTCTCTCTCTCTCTCTCTCTCTAATTATTGTAATTATTGAGAAAACTGAGCTGCAAAGGCATGTGATGCCCACTTAGGTGGGAGAAGCTATGGCATTGGTCATTTTATTGAGTAAAGATTTAGTTTTGATCATAATTTACTTACAATTATCATTCTAATTCGGTCTTTTTTTTGAAATTTTTCTTTTGAGCTTCTCAAAGTTTTTAAAATGTATTTGTTGGGGAGAAATTTTCATGTCTCCTAAAAAATAAGTCTATCCAATCGATGTGGGATCTCACAATCCACCCCCTTTTAGGTCCAGTGTCCTCGATTGACACTCGTTTCTCTTTTCAATCGATGTGGAATCTCATAGAAAAAGTTTGTGTCTACTTATACGTTGTTCGTATGAATAAATCTAAATACACTTGAAAAGTAAATTTTGATGTTAAGGTTAGAAAAAACGTAAACGATTGGGTGTGAAGTTAAAAGAAGGAAGACTGGATCATAAATGGTTGTCATGTGTTTTACGCAGGAATATGTTGAAATTTATTTACGTGAACGGTATAAATTTTTCGAGAATTATTAATGTTCAATCGAAAACTTTTCAAAGTTTAGAAACATAATTAAAAGCATTTGGAGAGTTATATTTCTTTTATTTTCTTTTTTGGTAATATTGGGAAACCAACCACCGACCATGTCTTGTTTGATTAATTTAAGGTATTCATGAAAATGTCGGTTTTTTTCCTTCTTTTCACACTATCTTTGACCCTTTCCACTATTAGGTTTTTCCTTCCCTTTATGTTTAACGTTATAAATAATTTATGATAAAAATCTACACATATTTAATACATATTTAACATTATTATTAACTATGGTTAACTTTTGAATTTGGTTTGGTGGTGTATTGCTTTCAAAGATTATCGCTTTTGCTTTCTTTTCCTTTCGGTATTAAGATGTTTAAGTAAGTCGAATTGTCTCTTGCCTGTCCCTACCACTGACTTTTGACTTTGTTCGATTCAAAAGGTCATGACGAACCGAGATTACATCGTATTAGATACAACAATTGGAAGCAAACCTCTCAGTAAGCTTTAAATAGCGAATTGTCTTAGCCTGACCGTTTATCAAATATCAAAAAGTTCTGTAGATATGAAACCCTACATCAGTTGGAGAGGGGAACAAATCATTTCTTATAAGGATATGGAAACCTCTCCCGAGTAAATCCTACATTGGTTGGAGAGAAGAACAAAACATTCCTTATAAGGGTGTGAAAATCTCTCCCGAACAGACGAGAGAAGTTTTAAAAACTTTGAGAGGAAACCCAAAAGGAAAAGTCGACAATATCTACTATTGGTGGGCTTAGGCTATTACAGACGGTATCACTTCCCTTCCTTAGCGTGCCCCGCCAATTCATCCTTTGCCTTCACTCACATGCATCCCACGAAAAGTTTTGGAGGTCACCTAATATAGAATTGCTTCAAGTGAAACACGCTTAACCATGAAGTTTTTATGATTGAACTACATAAAAGGAAGATGTGCCCTATTAGGACGGACAGTCACTTTCATTTCTTTTAAACTTTTTTGAAAATAACTTTGCGTTCCAACAAACAAAACATAACTTGGGTTGATAGGCAAGAAAGCTTTGACAAATAAGAATCATAAACATCTCAAATCTTATCCAATTATATACCTAATTATCCATAAAATAATTGCTAATAATTGAACAACAAACAATGGGATCATTTCATTTCATCTCATTAGGTACATAATCAAGATAATGGTGGGATTAGATGATAATTAATTCTCTTAATTTTATATAATTTTTGGAAGTGGGCATTGCTTGTAAGGTGTAGTCATCATGCCTTAGTTGTAGCTAACATTGACATGATTCAACTTCAAACTCTTGTTTTCAATCATGTGTCATTACTTGATTAATTAGGAACATATTACATAAGGTTAACCATATAATAGCTCAAAAAATGCACGTTTATAAGATTAATCTTCTGGGTTCTCTCGAGCTCAGTTGATTGAACCTATTTTGTAACGTCCCAAGTTCACCGCTAGGAAATATTGTTCTCTTTGGGCTTTTCCTTTCAGGTTTTCCCTCAAAGTTTTTAAAATGCGTATGTTAGGGAGAGGTTTTCACACCCTCATAAAGAATGTTTCGTTCTCCAACTGACGTGGGATCTCACAATCTATTCCTCTTTGGGGCCAGCGTTCTCGCGAGCACTCGTTCCTCTCTCCAATTGATGGGGGATCTCACAATCTACCCCATTTCGAGCCCAATATCCTCTCTAGCATACTGCCCGGTGTTTGGCTCTATACCATTTGTAACAGCCCTAACCCACCACTAATAAATATTGTCTGCTTTAACCTATTACGTATTGTTGTCAGTCTCACGATTTTAAAACGCATATACTAGGGAGAGGTTTTCACACCCTTATAAGGATTGTTTCGTTCCCCTATTCAACCGACGTGGAATCTCACATATTTACTTTCAACTAAGAGATCAGATATTCGAATCTCTCATTAACGTTGCGTTGAATTAAACTAATAGGCAACAAAATTTGAAAAAGTTGTAGACAATTCCTTTAAATGTAGCCTTTTTCTTGAAGGAAAAGAAATGAAAAGATTGAATGAAATGTTGTTGATCTTGTAGAGTAGATGTTCCCCTAGCTAGCTACTTCCTAACTCTTTTGACCAATCTTTGATGGGTCCAATTCACTTGATTTTCCAAAATTATTGCCAAAATCTTCCTTCAATGAGTTTGATGTTTTCATAAATGCCACGAGCAAACCTGTGCCTCATTAAACACACATAACAATCTCCACTTTACATTATTACAATTATATTTCGGAATTGAGTTAAAAGATTTATTTACTCCATTATTACCGTCGATAAAGTGCGGCTTTCTTGTTGTCGCTTTATCTATTCTACTCACCAAGTCGCTAGCTTCAAGCAAACAAGAAAGATTGATCACTAAGATAAGATTCGAGTATACAAAGATCTATATATGAGTACAATAAGTCAAGTATGAGAATTTGAGTAAGATAGGATTCGTGGGATGTCGTAGCTTCAAGCAAACAAGAAGTATGAAAAATCAAGTTGCTAGCTTTTACTTTGTCGTATTGTCCATTCGACTTCTACAAGTAGTACATGGCAATTACCGCTAAGTTATGCTTACTTTGACGAGATTAAAAAAAAAATGAAAATTTTCAACTCGAGATTAAAAAAAAAAAACCTTTTTTTTTTTTTTTTGTTTTCAAAAACTTAAAAGAGCAAAATGATGGTTACAACTGAACCACTTTTCATATCATAGGAATTAAAGTATTGAATATTTAAATTTAAAAATCAAATACAATTCCTACTCCAATTTAATATAAATGACCCTAAAAAAGGGGCAATGGGGGCATAATTTGTATATAGAATGAGCAAATGATTGATCTCATCATTAAGCAGACCTCTTATTTCCACTTGGTTGCCTTGAGTTGCACTCTCCATTCAACTTCGACATTAATGATTTCCAAATCCATTAAGATATTGGTTGCTTTCTACATTTTCTAATAATTCACAAATAATAACAATAATCAGAAAAGATTACCCTTTGGTTGCCCTATTGTATCCACCGCTAACAGATATTATCTTCTCTTTGAGCTTTCCCTTTTGGGCTTCCTCTCAAGGTTCTTAAAACGTGTCTGCTAGGAAGAGGTTTACACACCCTTGTAAAGAATGTTTCGTTCCCTTCCCCAATCGATGTGAGATCCCACAGTAGCCTTGTTCCTAAGCCACAAGTCATCACCTAGACCTGAACCTCGAACAATTTTGTTCATTCTCTTTGTAACTCTATAAAGAAATGCAATGGTAAAGTTCCATCTACTTCACAGAAAGTAAGTTACAAAATGGGTTTCAGAAGGTGGGCAAAGTGAATGAAAGAATGAAATGATGCCTAAAGAACTAATCTGTTCATATACTATAGCTTTCTTTCTAAACCCACCCCCTGGAACCAGGAAGAATATGCAATCAAATCAGATAGATATCTTTTCTAAAAATACATGTTCAGAAGATTAAAGGGGGTGAAACTGACGTTATATGGTCGGGAGACTAAACAGAAAGCTCCCAGGCGGGCGCTGCTCGACGCCCCTGAGAAACGGGGATTCTCATGAATCATCATCAGACGCTAAGGTAGGGCTCTTTGTACAGCTTTCTTGATTGTGAAGTTCCAACAATTTCTTTTCTGGATTACAAAGTCCTGAAGAATAAAACATTGATTTTACAGGACAATCTTTTCAGAAACCAGCTCAAACTTCTCATCCAATGGTGTAATGATTGATATTCCATTGCAAATAAGCCAATGTTAAATGTCACAGTATAAATTATCTTTCAAGTTTCACTTGAAAAGTTAGCATTTGATTTGAAAATGTAAAGATCTATCGAATCGATATCCAAGATACTGTTCAAGTTAGCGTACAAGCACCTCAATTATTCTCACCAGACAACTTTTGTATTCCTACTGTATTTGGTTGCTAGAAAAACTTGTAGGATATATCCTAGGTAGGTCATCACCGAGGCTTATACTCATTTCCTCTAAGCCATTAATTATTACGTTAGTTCTTATCGACAACTAAAACGACTTATAGTGGTTAGCACAAGTTGCTAGATGATGACAGTAAGGTGTTTGATATAGTGGTTAGCACTACAATACCAACCTGAACACTTGGGAATATCCCATACTGCAATAGATGTTGGCGTACAGTCCGGTTCACAGAGTGCTTTTTCGTTCTCGTGATTAACATTCATAGCGAGCATCCAAGCGCCTATTGTTACATCCTCATTGCTGAACATCCGGAAACTACAATTTTCATGAAATTGGACACATTATATGCAACACAGAGATTGAAACAGACAACAACAAACCAAAATATCAAACTACTCTCTTTTCAATATCATGACTTGCTTTCTCGGCGACAACGACACAAATGAGAAATTCCATGCTCGGAGAAATGTAGAAATCTTAAGTTACCATTGCACGTTTTACTCAAAAATTGCAGACGAATGGGAAAAGAAGAGACCAATGCAAGAAGATCAATATCGACACTAGTATGGTTGATAAAACTTGGAAAGCAATCAACTCATGTGACAAGTACAGGCTCCACAAATACTACAAATACTACAGACTAGTCAACTTTGTATTTAGATGTTAGGAATCACGACTCTCCACAATGGTATGATATTGTCCACTTTGAGAATAAGCTCTCGTGGTTATGCTTTGGGCTTCCCCAAAATGCCTCATACCAATGGAGATAATATTCCTCACTTATTAACCCATGATTTTCCACTAAATTAACCAACGTGAGACTCACTTTCAATAACCTCAACAGACGCTGGAGATAGGTTTAAAGAACGAAATGAACACTTGAAGTCCACAAAAGGTTGGAAGCTTTAGAGAAAAAAACTTGCCTATTATTTTTAAGAGCAACCAAGCTTGCAACAACATCCGCAGAAAGGATATATATTGGACCATATGCATGAAAAAAATACTCATTCCCAAGCAAAGGAGACAGTGGCTCGTACCTGCAAAAATTAATCAGTATGGACATGTTACTAATCAAACAAAATGGAAGTAATCAATAGGAATCATCAAAACTCAAATGAAATCTGGAATCCATAGGATAAAAGATGATACGATACCTCTTGCAGTGTTATAAACTATATTAATTTTGGTACATATGCACCATTTTCTCTTGGCTATTGAATGTTATATGTTACTATTACCAACTTACCATTAACACTAGCATACACATCAAGAAATTTAATCAGTAAATTTTTAGTCTACAGCAAAAAGATTCTGATCTATTGTTCTCAAATGGAAGTTATGATCAATCGGAATATTGTTTCCCTCCTATTTTAGCACTTCAGTCCTAGTTTACAGAACAAGTTCCTCCGAATCAAATGGCTTAGGGGCTTCCTTCCTGTTGAACAAGATAAATTGTGGCATCACATTCTTGCTAGTACAATTGCTCAGACGTGGTTGAAGTACGGTAATTATAGTTAAAAAGGTTGGCAAGTGCTTGGGGTCTTCCACAGTTCCACTTCCTCTATCAAAACCAAAAATCCATACTGGTGTTGTACTAGTCTTTAAGCTGAAAAATCGAAGAAGGATCAGATTTTGGATCTCCACACAGTCTCTGTGTGAACCTTCTCCAGCATTATTAAGTTTTAGCACAAAAACATGCTTGATTTCAAATTCCTGAGGCAGTGCTCTTATGGGATGGTCCCTTTCATTTAGATATCAGGATAAAATTTAGGCTCTTGCTAGTTCATAATTTTTTGTTTGCCTCCCCTCTCCCACCTACCTATTCCATTAGGAGTTTTGTGACCCCAACACCAGTGAATTCCATCCCGAGGTTGAAGGCTCGAAACTTGAACCTCAGCTATAATCACACCGAAAGTCTTGAATCTAACCAACAACACTATGGTGCATGCTTCCCTCTCTTAAACCTTAAGATTTTTAAGTTAACCTAAAATCAAACCAAAGAGTATATTTGAACTTCCATTATTAGCTTCATACTCATTTCATTGGATGCAGCAGCAATATGTTAACAAATAACACATGGGAAAGAAGAGCTGATCCGTTCAGACAAAGAAGTATAGAACACAACAAAATTAGTAAGGTTACATAGAAAAGACCAACGAAAAGAACAGACCATTTCAACTTAGGATCTGTGAAAACTGGGCCTTTTTTCATGCAGCCAATGTAAGTTTGAGGGTGCGAGCGTTCTTTAGCCAGTAGAAGTGAAAGGCGATCTAGCAAGATGAACCAACTGTATCAAATTCTAAAGATATCATGGAGATCTGCAAATAAAGAATCCATTTCAAAAAATGAAGTTACCTGGCCTTAAATATATATCATCATCAGCTTTGACGTAAAACTCAGAATCATATAGTGCATATGCAGCTTTAAAGAATGCTAACCTATAATTTAAGAATAAAAGATCAGTCATGCCAAGGTAAAGGGAATCAAATTTTCGTTCGTTCATACTAACGTTTTGTAAGGTAGCTTACTATACTCTTCTTCAATATCCAATAGCACAAAATCGTCGTACTCTGCTACCTCCTTTTTGAGTTCCAACATTTTCGCCTTGTCACTTGTCTTTCCAATTATAAACCTGAAAGCTAAGCCAGTGGCTTCTTCCAAACTGGGAGCCACCACTGATGTCAGTGCATAAATTACTACTAGCACAACTATGAATCCAATGAAATACCATATCATTCCCAGAAAGTTGCATCCTGCTAAGTGCATGAATATCCAGAGTTACAAGAAAATCTTGAGCACAAAAGCAAATAGGATCGTTTCTCATCAATAGAACACGGAAAATTTCGATAATGCTGAACTGAGTTTGAAACAGCGTGTGGTGTGTATCAACTTAATGCTATTGCCCAAATCAAGCAAATACAAATACAAGCATAAAGAATTATACAACAACATTCATCTAGATTCAATTCCCAGGATCCAGATCAGCGCAAGCCTACGAATTCTAGTTCAAAATGCCAACCAAGATTCACAAAACATCCATACTTAACAATTTGAATCACGAACAAGATAGAAACGATACCGTTGAAGCCCTTCCCGATCAGAAGGCAACCATGTCTTCCTCAAAGATCGCCGCCGACCAGCAGATGCAAACCCAGTTTGGATCCCCACAAACCCCATCACTTTATAGCGCTTCACATCGCTACCAGTTCCTCCAGCACCACCACCAGAACCGGCCGCTCTGTCCCAAACAACTTTGACAGTCGTTGGCACACGGTTGGAACAGCTATATCCGAGGTGAGGAGTGAAAAAAGAGGTCAGTCCGAAGATGAAACCGGAAATGCCGAAAAGGAGACAAGAGCAGAGAAGGAGCACCGATGATCTGCAAGAGTAGAATGGAGAAGAGGACGAGTGGCGCGCGTGAAAGAGCTTAGGCGAGGAAGGCATGGCGTGAAGCTAAGCGTTGAAGAAAGCCCGAATTGAGCTTCGGATTACATCGAATCGAAAGAAAAACGAAGAAGATGAATCATTTTTCTGTGACAGGTTCAGTTTCAGAGACAGACTCCGACTCGGTGAAACTCGAAAGGGGTCCCTCTGGATTTTGGTTGCGGGCGGGGGAAGTGACCTCAGATGAAGTGACCTCAGATTTTCCTTAAAAAAAAAAAAAGATAATTGATGTAATACTAATTAACCAATATTTTTTTTATTTATTTCATAAATTTTATTCCATAAAATTAATGAGTTAAATGAATGGTGCATTTATTAAATATAAAAATTAAATTTGGTTCTTAATAAATTTAAACTTACCCTAAACTAAATTTTAATTTTTATAATAGGATTATAAATAAGTTTGTTAACTCGAATTAATCTTTTTTATTTCATTTTATTATTTCACATTTTATAATTTCTTAAAGTAAATCACTTCATCGAGCATCAAGCATATGTTATGTCTTGACATGAAGAAAAGAGCAACATGTAACAGCCAAAGTCTATCGCTAGCAAAGGGTCGGGTAGGGCCCCAAGCCTTAACCTCAAAAGTCGGGGTTTCGAAAGAAATTTGGGAGGACGATCTTGCTACAAGCAAAGAGGCAGCCAAGTTCGAGTGGGGGAGAGCCGAATCAATAGGTCTCTCACCCCATAAAGGTGCTCCAACATGTGAGCACTCGTGTATTCCTTGAGTCATCACTTTGTGCCCCTCCTCTCCAACTGATGTAGGATCTCACAATCCCCCTCCAACGTCCGTTAGGGAGAGGTTCCACGCCCTCGTAAGGAATGTTTGCTAGGGAGAGGTTCCACACCCTCATAAGGAATGTTTCATTCCCTCTCCAATCGATATGAGATCTCACAACCCACCTTCTTGAGGGTCCAACTTCTCATTGGCACACCGCCCAGTGTCTGGCTTTGATTCCATTTGTAACGGTCCAATCCCAGCACCGCTAGCAGATATTGTCCGTCCGTACTCAAAAAAGAAAGGAAAACAGTTTTGTTTATATAGGATGATCAGATTTGATCTCTCTTAATGATGATGCTGTTTTCAAGCTACAAAAAGATATGCTTCATCATACATACATACATACATACATAACCTGATGATCCTATCCTACATTCAAAAGAACCAAACTTGGTCATTCACTCCCTATATCCTAGAAAATTCATGTTCACTGGACAGCTTTCAAAAATGGTCCTGCAAACTCCCTTCCTCTTTTAACTCTACTCCTCTCTCTCTCTCTCTAAACCTTGTTTTTACCTAAAAGTTAGAACACCAGCTTCTACAAATCCCGTCATACCGACTGCACGAACCCCATCCCAGCTCTTTCCTTCTGTAAGCTGAACGTGTCACGTTCCGTGCCAACGACTTCTACTTCTAACGACTCGTTCCCCTCGTGGATGTGTGTTTCACTTGCAGCACCAACTTCGTCAGTGCAACACTTTCCATCAGGTTCTTGTTCTTGTACAGACTGAATAGCTTTCTGTCCTGAACAAGTATCCATTCCATTTGTTGTTGTCGCTGGACTCATCGGAGCTGGATTCCCTTCGCGATCGTCCATCGTCTTTTCACCATCATGTTCTTGCAATTCTTCAAACGTTAAACGTTTCATTTCCGTTCTGGAACATGCTTTTTCAGAATCACATTCTTGTTTCGAACGAATTCCTGGTTTAGTTGATTCGTTCGAGTTAAATTAATATAGCAGATGAGAGTCTAATATGGGGAACAAATGACACTTGCCTTGTGTTGTCTCTGTATTTTGGCCACTTACATATAAGGCCTTTTTTAGTAGTAATGTTCCAGGGAACACCATCAAATTGAACCTGTGAAGACTTTGTTTCTCATCATCTTCCACAGGTATGAACCCAAAACCTTCAGTCCATGTCTCTACTAGACTAGGAATTGCAGCTATCACAAGCTTTTTCACCTTAAAAGACAATAGCATCTGGAACGCCCACGAAAACAATGACGTAAGGAGACTTCGACAGAAAAAGCTACATTTGTTACCATATAGCAAACAAAAATCGAAGTGTTACAACTAGCATGAATATGAACTTTCAAACAACTAAGTGACCAGAGAAGACCCGAGAAGCATCGCAATAGCGGACCAGGAAAAATACCTCTTCTATAGCATTCAGTAGGCGCCTACACATTCCCTGGCGACGATATTTACTACACGTTGCAATCAGGGGCATCTCGGCCAGTTCTGATCCATGTACCCTGCAACAAGAAAGTCCAAATAAAAGTGGAGAATATCACCGTGTATAATTGTAATAGATCACAAACAGTTAGAACCGTCTAATCCAATACCGAAAATACTCTTCGGAAAGCAATAACAAGTACAAGCTCAAAAGTTACTAGTTACTACTAAGCCAACAAGAATCACACAACAAAATCGACCCCATTTTGTCTTTTTTTTAATATCCCCGAATGTTCGGAAAGCTTGAAAAGCTTGAGCACACCTCAAATATTCTCATAGGGCTGTTTGTAGTTCCTACTAGTATCTATTAATAAGCTATTCAAGGCAGACAATCCATTCAAGCTAATTATAGCCCATCTAATAGGGCTGTTTGTAGTTCCTACTAGTATCTATTAGTAAGCTATTCAAGGCAGACAATCCATTCAAGCTAATTATAGCCCATCTAATATGCCAACAATCGTAGGCTAATGGTACAAGTAATAACCTCTTCAAGCCCGTATAAGCTAAGGCAAGGAACGGATTAGATGGTTGCTCTCTTCTCTTTGTCAGTCAGATATATGGGAAGAAAGGTCTCTAAAGTCTCTCGGCTTTCCAAGTCTTTTTGCTTTTTCTCCCCCTTTTTTAAGATGTAGTAAGAACAAAATAGCTCTAAGAGATCGTAGCCTTTTATAATCTTAGGCAGGTGACCACCATGACTTGAAATCATTCTCACAAAACCGTTCATTATTGACATGGACGCTTGCTTATTGAACCATTAGACTAATGCATGGTGGTTAATATTGTTATAGAAAGGAATAATTTAGGGTACCTGATAGAAGCTACACATAGCAGCACATCATCTTTCTCTAGTATTACGGTGTAAAATCCATGAAAGTTGAGTCGAGGAAAACTAGACCTGCACATCACATCAGACAACAGAACGAATTTGAGTATAGATATTTCAGTGAATGATTTAGCAGATGATGAAGCAGAAAACTGCCAACCAAAACAGGTACTTGGCTAGGCAATAGCAACTTAAATGAAAGTATTGAATTATAAAAACATTCATTGTCTTAAACACTTGCCACAAAATTTAACAAATTAAATAATAAAGAAAGAAAGGGTGCTCAAGGCTTCGCCCACTTTCTGGCCAAGAGTGCACCCGTGAAAGGTTTATTAGGTTGAGCTCGCCATTGAGGGTTGGCCTTACAGGAGATCGAGCAGTCTTTCTTTCCCAGCCTGGTATGCTTTCCCACTTAAATCCGAGAGGCCTCGAAAGCGATTCTTGTAAATTATGGCCAATACTAGGTACATAAGCAGTAATTTCAAATCTCGAGGTTAAGCGTACTCTACTAACTTTACGTAAGGTAACCACTTGGAGAACGTGGAGACTTTCTTTCTTGGTCGAAAATGAACGAATACACAAGGATCCAAAAAGTCAAGCCTTCAAAAGGGAGCCAAGTAAAGAAAGGGGCTCCAATTGTGCAAGATCCTAACAAACCAACTAAGGAAGGCAACTTTCTCTAAAGCCGATCAATAGTGTTAACTCGTCCCGTGTAAAGCCTATCAGATAAAGAACTTAACCTTTGTTGGAACCTTAATCTTCTACAGAGCGGAAAGACAAAACTCCTAACAGGAGAAGGGACCATCAAACGACGAAAGAATGAACTGCAGAGAAGCCCCATAAGGGTTAAGGCACATACCTTCTCCAAAGCCTAAACTCGAGGCCAAAATGGCAAAATAAAGAAACATATTCCCATTTCTAAAGGAGACAGGCTCACTTTGGGTCAATTAGTTCTTCCTTACTGTTTCTCTCTTTTCAAAGTCCCTACAAAATTCCTTGGACCCATGGATTGTATTTGTGAGATCCCACATCGGTTAGAGAGGAGGACGAAGCATTCTTTATAAGGGTGTGAAAACCTCTCCCTAGCAGACGCGTTTTAGAAAACCTTGAGGGGAGGTCCAAAAGAAAAACCCTAAACAAGACAATATCTGCTAGCGGTGGGCTTGGGCTGTTACAGTATTAGAACTCCATTTGGAATGGTGCTTGAGCTGTTAAAGGTGGGCCTTGTTGGTTTCCTATAGTTTCAGGCAGTCTTTTAGTAGAATCTTTGAAAGAGGGGAATAATCCGTGGCGTTGGGAGGTTTACTCACAATGAAAATGTTCTTTGTACAAAGGTAACCATAAATAAAAATGGTGTTTCCCACGGTGCTCCATTCAATATAAAAAGTAAGTTTCTTATCAAGAAAGAAAAAGAAGGTACTGACTTCCAGCTGTACACCAGATGTGGTATCATATCAATTCCTGTTCTTGGATCTACCATGGATAAAAAGCATTCCTCCATGATGGTAAGAGCCACTACTAATCTGGAGTTGCACTCTGCCATCATAGCTAAGCGTGAGGTAGACAGAATTTTCTGTTCATTATGAATGCATCTAAGAAGCATCCATGAAAACCCGTTTGCACACTGATTAATCAATCCAAGTCGTGATTGAAGACCAGCGTAAATCTGCGCACATCAGTGAACGACATTATGTACATATCGACAATAGATGCTCACAACCAGGAAAAACTATGTAAATAAAGAAGAGTAATGCAAAAATACCGTCTGGCAACTCGCGCTACAGAACCAAATATGAGATCCTACTCCCGGATTGATGTCTTTTTGTTTCAGGCATTGCCCATGATCTGTTTAAACAATTATTTGTTAGAAGGATGAGATACCCCATGTTTAGGAGTTCCCTCATAAGAAGAACTCAAAGCTCAAACAGCCAACGATTAGATACTAAGATTATCATTAAATGAAGTGTTTAGCCTATAAGAAAGATAGGATTTCACTGCTCTAAAAAATAACCTTAATAAAATTTATATGAAACAAGGAACATAGGGACCCCTATACAAAATAAATGAACTACAGGGTGAATTCATGCAGCAATTAAATACTTCTTGCAGTTCTTTTGAGATATATGATTAACTACAGATATGAGGATTTTGAAGACAGGGCTCTATAATGGAGAGTCTATGATTCTTCTGCCAAGTTATGGTCTTAGGAGCAGACGCAACGAGAAGTTCTCAAAGCATCTGTTCACCACTTGCATGCACCCTGCTAGACGTTGTTAGGAACAAGAGAACTCCACAATGATATGATATGATCCACTTTGAGCATAAGCTCTCTTGGGTTTGCTTTTGATTTCTCCAAAGGCCTCGGAGATAGTGTTCCTTATATACCCATTATTTTTCCCTTAACCAATGTGGGACTTCAACAATCCTCCCCTCGAACAAAGTATGATTGACTCCCCCCTTAAATAGTCATCTATCCATCTGGCACTATCCATACGTCCTTTTCTCTGGAGCACATTGCTAGTTCAATAGAGTTCTACCATGGATCTTAACAATGACTACACCTTCGAGGTTCACAACTTCTTTGTTTAACAAATGAGGATTCTATTGACATGGCTAAGGGCATAGACCTCCACAATAGTATGATATTGTCCACTTTAAAACACTTTGTGCAAGAAACATGACAGTTTTCTGATAGGATAAAGGCCGTAAACTTCGAGATCCAAAAAGAGTAATTTATGTAATTAGGACCTAACTATGGTACTTGCAGCTCCTCTGCTTTTTGTTTGCCTCCTTTTAGCAGAAGATAATATGTATACTGCCCTACAATAAACAAATTACATCTCTAAAAAATTCAACAATCTACCGTCTTAGGAACGTTTTGTCGATTTCTCAAGGAAATCCAGTAACGGATTATCCCTGCAGAAATCGGCATGCAAGATCAAAAAATATAAAGAAAAAAAATTAATCAAATGCAATAAAAATAAACACAAACAATTCTAGGTAGGCATAGGAATTACACTTTTGCTCGCACTGGGAACATTTTAGTGCATCAGAAGAACTTGAAGTCTCTTCATAATTCACCAGACCACCACATGTCCGGCAAGTACAGTTTAAACAATACCAGTTGCCTTCAGGGAGTTCCTAAAGTTCAAGAGTTATAGACTTTTTATTGATTATAGAAACTATAGAAAACTGAAAATTAACCGATAACAAAAACCAGCAATCTCGAACTCGGTCGCTTAAGAAGAAAAAAGTTACAATGAGATTCTTACACGTCGAAGGAATGTAGAGACAAACCTGAATTGACAAACAAGAATGATGGAATGTAGAGGGGCAATTATCACAGCATATTAGCTCTCCACCATCGCCACAAATCCCACATGAGTCATCATTTCGATCATCTTCATCGACTTGAACTGTTCGGGTCTTACTTGTCCTTGTCTTATACTCAGTTGACCAGGCCTGAAGCTGGCACAACATGAAAGGCCTCCCAGAGTCCAAGAAAAGATTCAAACACGGGCGATTAAATTTGAAACCAGCGTGATGTTTAAATTCAGATATTGTGAGTAGCTCACTGCAGCAATTGCAGACGATGCCGTCTCCGGTGATTCTACCATATTTAACCACACTGTCATCCTTGGGGCTTTGGTATTGGATTATATCATTTGAGGATATAACCCCAGCATCTAGCAACCATGACAATACTGTTCTAGCCCCGATTGCATACCACTTGCCATCTTTATAATTCTTTTCCCCATTACCCAAGCTTCTTAGGAGTAACTTACAACTCCTCTTTTGACTTTTGCAGTTCATGTTTGCTCTAGATTTTAAGTATTTTCTTATATGGGAAAATCCGATAGCGCTTGAGTTGACATCTTTGTTTCTAATTATGGCCGAAACTAATAGGTCGTCATCTTCAATTTGACATTCATTCAATTTCTTCTTTCTGGTTTTTGAACCTCTAAGACTGTCAAATTTCTTTTTGAACTTTGAACCTTTCCTCTCAGAATGGCATGAAATAGGACTGAGAAACGAGCTCTTCTCGTGACTGTCCACGTTTTTAGTATCAGCTATATGGCACTTTTGGTCTTCTATCATGTCCAACTGAGAGCAATCAGTTTTCTTTCCTGGAGTCGCACTCACAATATCGATCTGCGATGGCAAGGTAGGGTTAATTTCAGATATCTTTTTACACTTTCGACGCCCTTTCTTCTTCGAAGTAGAATGTATGGCAGAAACTTTATTCTCGGTTTTGAACTTTGAAGCTGAAAAGTGCAGCCCACCTTCTTCATTTTGTGTCGACTTCTCTACAACCCCCGAGGCACAAGAATGGGATAGGTCATCACTTGTATAGTTCGAATAGTCATTCAGAGATTCTTCCAAACTATTTTCCGCCTTATCATCGAGTGGGACTTCGACTTTTTTTTCTTCTCCTAGGGAACATGTTAGTACATTTTTCACCAATTCATTAGGCTTTTCAACTTGATTTTCAGAGCTGTGTTCATCCAAACAATGCAATGTACTATCCTCATCAGGAGATGTAGTGCCAGAAATTCTGACAACGTTGTCTGAATTTCCAGATGGAACAGGACAGTCCGCCAGACATCTAGGTTTGCAAGTTATATCCTCACTGTCTATCTTGCATCCAGGTTCATTGCAATGACTGCCCGTGCAATTCGGACCATTCACCAACCTAGGGACATAATTAGACACCCTTGTCGAAAGCTTCATTGTTGCATCTTCTGTTTGCGCATAGTAATTGGAGAAAATTGTATCACAGGCTTGTTCATCAAAAGCACAATTGCCTCCATCGAAATCTTTTAACACGACTTCTGTCAATGCACTCTTGGCAGATGGTGATTGTTCACGTAGCGGGGATGCATTTTTGTCAGCAGATAGACTACAAATACTACTATCTTCATTTGTTAATGTCACAAAAGTATCGGTCTTATTGTTCCCATTAACCCCAATACTACAGGTAGCTCTAACTAAATCTCCCTTCCTAAGTGTACCGATCTTTCGGTAAATGAACACAACTACCACATAGGGATCGAGAATAACCCAGCAATGAGCCAATGAAGTTGTGCCTCCTAATTGATTCATTTCCTTCCTGACCTGTAACAACGTGTCAGAAAGATCAAACAAGAATTGATGAATGCCAGTCCATTCCTTGCTGCCAACTTCCTTCACGAAACTACATCTATCAGCAAAGAGGAGTTCACCACAAACCCTCCAAGCCTTGGAAAATTCACGAATCGTCTTTCCCTGGGGTGATCTATAAACTGTTTCCATATAACGCCTGCAAGGTCTTTTGACCCTTTCGATAGACCATCCAGCTGCAATAAATAGGTGAACGACATGATAGTGGAGAAGAGGACGGGGATCTCTTTTCAAATCTGTCATCAACGAAGTGTCCAGTTCTGGACATTGAAGTTTCATTTGTCCTACCACCAGTTGTAGTGGAGATCCGAACTGCTCGTTGAGTGTATCAGAAGGACTTGCAACCAACAGCCTGGTCATGGAGCTCTCTTGGGAAACAGGCGAAGCACCAACTTTATCCACCATACTCGGTTCATCATTACCTTCTAAATTTAACGATGTTCGTTTGGAGGCATCAGGTTCACCCCGGTTACTATCTCTTTCTACAAAGTGCTTTAGCAGATAGCAACTTGAAATAATACCCCGTCTAGACGATTCTACAATGTGAAACGTAAATGATTCAGAATCACAAACCTCAGCTGGACAGCAACTAGTGGAAACAGGTTCTCCGATAATATCTGATGATTTCATAACCATAACTAGATCAGGTACAGAATCAGAACGTTCATCAGTTGAACGTTTCATTCGTTTGGCACAAGCATTCTCATCATTTCCTTCCACTGGAGTCAATTTGCATGGAAAGCTATTCGCAGCAGAACTGGTCCTAACATTCTCAGTAGCATTGTAACATTCATCAAGCTTTATATTCCTCGAGTATAAATGACTGGACACCGTCGAGAGTTCACTACTTGAACATAAAGATGCATCATTAATCTTACAAAGCCCATGTTCATAACCAAATGCCTCACGAGGACACCTCTCATTGGAACGACTAGCACCGTTCCCAAAGAAAATTTCCTTAAAGATAATGTCTTCGTTCGGCGATCCCTCAAAGCCATCATCCTGGAAATCCATAAGGATGGATCAGAAGCCTTCTTAAGCTACCAACCCTCACTTATCCACTTTATGTAAACACTACTTCAAAAGACACGACCTGTAACATAAGAAATCAAAAAGAGCATTTAGATAAACAAGAATTGCTGCTTAAATCAGCTCGAAAAGAAAGAATGAAAGTCACGTAACATCAAACATTGAATGTGGATACTGTTAGACGAACACGACTCTCTACAATGGTATGATATTGTCCACTTTGAGCATAAGCTCTCATGGCTTTGCTTTGGGCTTCCCCAAAAGGCCTCACACCAATGGAGAGAGTATTCTTTGTTTATAAATCCATGATCATTCCCTAAATTAGCCGACGTGGGACTTTCATCATCCAACAGATACAAGATAGTGAAAGCAATTGGAATGATATCAGTTTCTGTGTATAGGCCTACGTTCTTTGACACTCGGCGTTTCAAATAGAATAGAATATAGAACGAAACGAACATGCATGAGCTACCCATTTCCAACAGGTACTAATGTCAAATTCTCTATTCTAAATCAAAGCAATTAACTCATAAATCATTCAACTACGTTACCAGATTCCAGAAATCCGACAAACGAGAAGAACAGAACAAAAAATTTAAAAAACCCGTTCATACCCATTTGCAGAAATCTCATACGGCCAATTGTCAAGAACCGCATGAATCTCATCTCTCCCCACATTCATCCATTTCTAGCTAAATCGAAAATGCATACAGCATCAACACAAATGGAATCAAGAATCGAATTAGGGTTAAGAGATTTCAAAATGGAAATGGGTATGGCACCGATTTGAGGGAAGTCGAAGGGAGAATCGGAGCAGCGATTTCCCTGCACATCATCATCATCATCATCATCTGAAGTAGCTTCTTCAGGGTTGGTCACCGAGCCATGAAAGCAAGAAAGGTTTGAGAAAGGCAACAGTTCCCCCAAGCACAACAAATGGCAAATCGCATCCCTTTTCTCTCACCAAGACCGTTTCTCCTCGCCCCTTTTTCTCTCTCTTCCGCCACTCGGGTTTTCCCCCATTTTTGGGGATTATTTTATAAACCCCAAAGCTTTTGATTTCATTTTCATTCGCACTGAAACTCATTGGAATGAAATGGAGGGAGAATCCATTATCAAAACCCACCTCCTTATATTGTGAAATTGTAATGATTTTGGGTTTGATCGAATGATTTTGGGTTTCCTTTTTGGGTTTTTGATTATGATTATTATATCCAATCGGGAGTTCATCAAAATTATTGGAGATAATTGGATTCAATTATTTCATTTCCACCAAAATGCTTGACTTTCAAGGTTGAATATTTCTTCTTCAAAATTGTCTCTAATTATTGGAAAAGGAAGAGAAAAAAAGCTGATTCTTTTCGAGAGATAGTAAAAGTTCTTGGTCGTTGATGTTAAAATAATATCACTGCACTTTATATTATTCAAACTTTGAAGCTTTTTCACAACTCCTAAAGTACGAGTGACCGATCGAAAATCAGTTATTTGTTTAGTTAAAAAACCCATAAGAGGCGATAAATTTGAAATTCTAATTTTTTTCATAGTCTTTGAACTATAATCATGTCGTGTTGATATTTTGAATCGGCTTGAAACGTAACATTAATATATAAATTGGTAACATTTTTAGCCGTTAAATATTCAAATATTCAAATATTCAAATCGCTTCATGTTGATATTTTGTACCTATTTTTTAATTATTGGATGCTTATAAAAGCAATTAAGGACAAAACTAAGTAAATTTGTTAATCAACGGTCAATTTAAGAATAATTCCGACAAATAAGATATTTATTATCATTTAAGTCAGCTAGGTACTTTACTTCCTATATTTGAATAAAAAATAAATAATTAATTTTTTTTTGGAAAGTCAAATATTTCAATCCTAATTATTTAAATTGTAATATTCTAAAAATATATATATTGAGAATTGCACTTAGTACTTATGAACGGAATAACATTAATAAATTGGAATTTTTTCGATGTTTAAAAGAATATTTATTGCTCTTTTCATTTTCTCTGTAATTTATTTAATTACTAAAATGATTATAAATGAATAATTTTTACCACCATGTGCGGTGGTTTTAGCAAATATTTTCATCGTATCAGAGCAAAATATCGGGTGGTGTGGGAGCAAGAATGTTGGGCTCCCATGAGAGTCGATTGTGAGATTTCACACCGGTTATAGATGGAAATGAAACATTTATAAGTGTGTGGAAACCTGTCCCTAAAAGACGCATTTTAAAAGTCTGTGTAACGACCTAGGCCCACCACTAGCAAATATTGTTCTCGAGGGCCGAAGGTTTTCACACCTTTATAAAGGGTGTTTTTTTCTCCTCCCAACTAACGTGGGACATCACAATCCACCCCCTTTTCGGGCCCAGCGTCCTCGCTGGCACTTGTTCCTTTCTCCAATCGATGTGGGATTGCCACCAAATCCACTCTCTTTGGGGCCAGCATCCTTACTGGCACACCGCCTCGTGTCTACCCCTTTCAGGGAACAACGAGAAGGCTAGCACATCATCCAGTGTTTGGTTTTGATACCATTTGTAACGACCCAGGTCCGCCACTACCAGATATTGTCCTCTTTGGGCTTTCGCTTTCGAGCTTCCCCTCAACACTTTAAAACGCTTCTGCTAGGAGAAAGTTTCCACACTTTATCAAAGGTGTTTTGTTCTCCTCCCCAACCAATGTGGGACATCACAGCCTGCCACTGAAAACACAAATTGTGAGATCCCACATTGGTTAGAGAGGAGAACAAATCAGTAAACGTTTTTTAAAATCGTAAGGCTGACTACGATACGTATGGAGCTAAGTTTTAGCTTCGACGGTGATATGAACGGCACCGTATAGAGAAAAGGATCGGCATCGGGGTTTAGCTCATGGCTGGTTCACTCAGAAGAGAAGGAGCGTGGGCCGAAGCCTTGCACAGTTCAGATGGCACGAACGTCATCCTCGTACCCTCTATTGGATATTGGGCCCAAGACCTATTGGGCCTGCTGCAACTAATTCAAGTCCGGCCCAATTTGTAAAGTTTGTTGGGCTAACGGTTTGAATGTCTTTACTAATTTAATATTAATATTTTATTGTTATGAATTTATATTAATTTGATAGAACTAAACTTATTTTAAAAGGAGATAATTATATAGTTAATAATATTTATTTTAGAAGATTATATTTATAAATTATTACAATATAAAAAAATAAATTATTTTATTTATATTTATATTTAAAAAAATGAACAATTATTAAAAAAAAATCCAATCCCATTAATCATTCATTTGGATAAGTTAAAAAAAAAACAATAATGTATTGAAAAATATTAGTCCACAAGCAAATGAAAGCCTCTCACTTTCATTACATTATAACCATACATAGTGATGAAACAAAAATTAAGAGTAATTCTCCATCTCTCTATTTCTTCTATTCATTTGCACGTTTTCGACACAAATTCCTCGACCACAAATGTTTTCAAAAAAGTCGTCGTGTTGTGGGGCTCCCTCGTCTTCTCTCGTCAATTGGGCTTGGGCCTACAACAATTGGGTCGAGAATGATATAGGCCCAAATAAAGCTCGTTGTCGTTAGTTGCTTGTATTGGATAAAATTTCTAGTACTACAGTACTATCAGAACTCTTCTATACTACCTACTCTTTGCCGTAAGAGAAGATTTTAAGAACGAAATGATATGTACTACTTAGGGTTGGGATGAACTTTTGGAATCCCGACCAACCCAGATCATCTAACCTAACTATAAAAACTGGGTTGGGTTGAATTTTTGAAAAAATATAAAATTTGAATTGGTTTGGACCGTCGACATTTTTTTTGTTGGGTCAACTCAAAAATAGAGTTGCAACCCAATCCAACTCTACCCTATTTTTAAGATTATTAGGAAGATTACGAATATTTGACATTTGTCACTGATGTTAGTAATGAGTTATGACTTTATGTGATTTAAGTATTAATGTAACATGTACGGTGAAGAAATATGATTTTTTTTTTAAGTAATTAAAAAAAAAAAAACAACCCGACAATCCAACCCGAAAAATAGAAGGGCAAGTAGGGTTGGAGTGTGAACTCTGTTCGGATTGCTCGAGTCACCAATCTAACCAACTCGAAATCTGGGTTAGTCTAAAAGATTTATATAATCGAACTGTGTACACCCACGACTAACTTTCTCTCCTTTCTATGAACGATATCCACACATGTCCCATCTTTTTTTACCCATAATCTCACAAAACATGATTTGAGTACAAATGTCAACCAATGGTTATGATGTTCTCAAACCAACACAATGAACCCTAAAAAGGAAGTATCAAATGGATTCATTTTGGGTGTCTCAAGAAAACAATAATAACAGCAAATTAAAGCAATTTATAATAATGCAACTTTGAGGCCAACCCTTTTGGGTAAATGTGTTGTAGCTAAATAAATAAGCTTATTGGATATCAATTGTAGCTGAAATCAGACAAAATCATTAATGCTATGTTCATTAGTCCAACATAGTTGTCGGGTGGCTGTAATGCCCTTGAGTTTCAGAATTAATTAAAAGTTTCAAATTTAGACGTCCTAGCTAACAAGGCATTGTAGTATGGTCAAGTCGACTTCGAAATTCCGGACTGAAAGTGATAAGAAACTACTGTAACAGGAGTAAGATTCAAATTACCTTGTTGATCGAACATTTCAAGATAAGAACATTTATTTGAAATTCAAATACCTCCACAACTAAGATCAATCATGTCTAACTTGAATGATTTTAAACTACATAGAATTGTAAGGAAAAGCACACATGCTCATTTTACTATATTTTTTAGGTCTTCTTGCATGCAAAGACAACGTACATGATTTTATATAGCTTCAAAATAGAAATCCTTAACCTTACTCGAGGCATTCCAAAAGTTGTAATTTTTATATTTTACGATCATAGTTAGTCACTATGTAGATGTAATCTTAAAGTACGTATAGAATTTTATGGGTAAAATCCTTAAACAATAATAACAATAACAACGATAAGAGAGAAAGAAATGGTCGTTAACTGAACTGTGAAAAAACGTCAACTAACGAGAAACTTATTGTAACCCACTGCTAGCAGATATTGTCCTCTTTGGGTTTTCCCTCTACTTTCGTTCTCCTCCCCATCCAATGTGAGATTGTGGGATCTCACAATCTAGCCCCTTCGGAGTCCAGCGTTCTCGCTGACACTCATTTCTTTCTCCAATCAATGTGAGACCACCACCAAATCCATCATCTTTTGAGGCCCAACGTCCTTGCTGGCACACCACCTCGTGTCTACCCCTGTTCGAGGCTTAACGTCCTAGCTGGCACACCGCCTCATGTCTACCCCCTTCGGGGCTCAGTCTCCTCGCTAGCACATCACTCGGTATCTGACTCTGATACTATTTGTAACGGCCTAAGCCCTCTTTGGGCCTTCCCTTTCAAGCTTCCCCTCAATGCTTTGAAACATGTCCCTAGGGAAAGATTTCCACACCGGAGTTTCGTTCGCCTCCCTAACGAATGTGAGATCGTGGTATCTCACACTTATTAAACTACGTGCTTAAATATATATTAGAAAGATTTAATTAATTATTAGTATGAATAATAATAATGGAAAAAATGGGTAATTAATAAATACGAAAGAAAATGTCCCCAAAACAGGCAACCCTCGTGTAGGGCATGAAAGCACCTTCTCCCCCGACATATGTCCGCCGCAATTAATCCCTTTTGCTCCACAAATTAATTTTTTTAATTATTATTTTTAAATAAAAAATACATTATTGAAATTTAATAATATTTCTTATATATTGATTATGGACGGCGAATGATCTCAACATACACGGGGTGTGGGCATGCGGGCGAGCCGACATAGTGATGTGTGCAGAGGTAGTTTCTGGACGACATGTCGGTTCAAATTAATTCAAATAAAAATAATTATAATTAAAAATCTTTAGATTTACGTTAACTTAAGACATATATATTTTATTTTAATCTGTTTTTTTTTCATAATTTAATTAATTTTAAAATTTTTGGAAGTTTTTATATAAATTCAAAATGAATAATATTAGAAATTGGTTATTATTATAATTTAAAAATAAATGTATTAATTTGAGTAAAAAACAAAGACATGATGGCGCTGAGTTGGGCAGAGCATTGAGTGTGGCAAACGGCATTATCAGGCTGCTTCCCTTTGGTCGCTTCATTGCTTCTCAAAAATATATTTTTTCTTATAAATAAATTATGAAAATTGACGTCATAATTATATAAATTTATAATTTTTTTCTTTAATTAATGAATGTGGGACTAATTCTCGAAAAAAAAAATTCATGTTTTAAAACACTGGAAGTGTACATAAACATTTATTTGATAAGAAAGTATTGTATTTGTGAGATCCCACGTTGGTTGGAGAGGGAAACAATGCATTTTGTAAATTTATAAGGGTGTGGAAACTTGACATTGAACAGTGTGCCAGTGAGAACGTTGGGTCCGAAAGAGGGGTGGATTATGAGATCTCACGTTAATTGGAGAGGGGAACAAGTATCAACCAGGATGTTGGGCCCTAAACGGGGGTAGATTGTGAGATTACACATCGATTGGAGAGGGGAACAAATATTAGCGAGGACGTTGGGCTCCGGATGGTGGTGGATTGTTTGATCCCGCATCAGTGGAAACCTCTCCCTAACATACACGTTTTAAATTTTTTTAGGGAAAGCAAGCTGGGCTCCAGATATTGTGGATTATGAGATCCCACATCAGTGCCTCTCCCTAGCATACCCACATTCGTGTCTCTCCTTAGCATATATGTTTTAAAAACTCTAAGGGAAAAGTACTCTGGGTTCTAGACAGGGTGGATTATGAGATTCCACATAAGTGGAAATCTCTCCCTAGCAGACGTGTTTTAAAAACCTTTAGGGAAAGCACGTTGGGCTCCAGACGGGGTGGATTATGAGATCCCACATCAGTAGAAATCTCTCCCTAGTAGACACGTTTTACAAACTTTGAGAGAAAGCACGCTGGGCTCCAGACGAGGGTGGATTATGAGACCCCACATAAGTGGAAACCTCTCCCGAGCAGACGTGTTTTAAAAACTCCGAGGGAAAGCTCACTAGGCTCCACACGGGGGTGGATTATAAGATCCCACGTCAGTGGAAACCTCTCCCTAACAAACCCGTTTTAAAAACTTTGAGAGAAAACCTGAAAGAGGATGAATAAAGTAAATAAATATTAAAGAATTATTTGAAATATTAGGCATGAAAACATGGAAACTTGAAAGGGAAGACACATTTTTTTGTCATCATCTCATTAATTGTAATAATGCTTGCTAACCAAGCTAACCCAAACAATTACTTTTTTTTTCCTTTTTTCTTTAAATAAAAATATGCCTATATTATTCTAATATTATTTTTAATTTTATTATTAATTTGTCCATCCCATCATAAAGAAAACCAAATATAGAAATCCTAAGGGCCACAGATTTTCCTTTTTAATTAAGATGGGATATCATTTTCTTTTATTTTTTTCAATAATAATAATAATAATTATTATTATTTAATATTTATGCCAACGGAAATATGGTAATAAGACAAACAAAAATTGGAAGGCATTCAAATAAATTAAATAATTTAGCAATTATAGAGGAAGGTGTAAATCAATAAATCAATAAACAAATAATAAATAAAACTATTAATTGAAAATAATGTAAAATACCCTTCTCATCATTAATTATTGAAACCCTTGCATTAATTTATCATACTTTTCGATTAATGCCACGTGGCCCCACCAAGCACAACCCAAAAATGAAACTCTGTGAGCGGCCGCACCCTAGACTACCTCTTTCATCTCCGTACTAGCTCGACTCCTAATTTTTTCTGAAATGACATAATTACCCTTCCAATTTCCCCGGAATAACGTAACTACCCTTTCGTCAATCTTATCTAATCCCTGTTCTTTTTCCTTCCTTTTTTTTCTTTATCTCATTATTTATTATTTCTTAAAATAATAATAATATTATTATTATTTCTGGATCAGAGAGAATTATGAAATTTAATTTAAAATATAAAGATTTTTATTTCGTTCTATCTCTCCAACTAAAGTGAAATTTCACAATCCACTCCTTTCGAGTCCGTGTCCTCGTTGCCACATCAACTAGTGTCTGGCTATGATACATTTTGTAAGATCCCGAATTAGTTGGTAGCTGTTTGTGACATCCTAAGTTAGTTGGTAGCTTATATTCGAAGATTTGCACTTTCCATACCACCACGTTTCTCATTCATGGCTTAAACCAATGCTCAAAAAGCAGCTTAGTTCTTTCTTCTCTCTCCTCAGTTCTCATTTAAAATTTAATTTAAAGGAGGAGAGAGAGAGAGAGGGAGAAGAAAGAATTTGATTAAAAATTTACAGTCCATACAGTACAAGAACAGTGAGAGAAGGAAAGATCCAAAGAAGGAAGGAAAGGACAAGTAAACGAAGTGGGCAAGAAACAAGAACCAGGATGGGAATTGGGTCACCAACGCCATCTTTTCTGCACCTTTCTCTGCTTTCCATGGCGTCCAAAACCTGAAAAAGCCAATACCCACATGGAAAAAAGAGCATTTTGAAAGGGAAGGGGCAGGAGAATTGAGCCACAGCCCATTGACTCTGCTTGTGATTCAAACCGCCCCGCCCCGCCTTGCCCCTCGACGTCGACATCGACATCGACATCGACATCGACATCGACATCGACATCGAAGTTCCGGGCCTGATCAAAGCGTTTGCTACACCCATCCGTGTGCAGCAGCAGCAGCAGCTAGCAGGGTCTGGTCCCTAATTCAACCAGACAGCATTAATCTTGATATTGAACTAATCCCTTTCACTACCTGTCTTCAATAAATATTCTGCCAATGAAGTCTCTGAAGCGTTTGGAGTAGAGTTTAGGATCAACAGCTGAGATTGAAGTGGGGTCAGCTTGCAAGGACTTGTATGCGTGTTCCAGTTTCTTGGTTATGTCGTAATCTTGTAAGATGTCAATGATCCCAAAGTAGAGGACTACTTCATAGATCTCTCCACTGCGAGATGGGGTTAGATGGTTCATTCCACCTGGGGTGTACTGATCAAAGTCGCTACGTCGAGCTAATCGCTCGGCTCTTGCTGGCATGTTAGCTCCTAATCTGATCAATGACTTCCTGATAACAGCAAATGATAAACTATATCAGTGTGTATGAATGTGGTTTGTGGTTTACTACTACATGGCATGGTTTGTACTGATCTACAACAAGTTCTTGCCTCGGTGGTGAAGAAAATAATAGACAAAAGGTTAATATAATGGAGAATCATTGATTACAATGTGTCATAATTATCCTCAACTGCCAAAACCCAATTGGATTGAGCAAAAAAGAGCTCGTAATTATGGGGAATACTAGGACCATAACGTGTTTATGTCCTACTGTAACGACCCACGCCCACTGCTTGCAGATATCGTCCTCTTTAGGCATTCAAAACGCGTCTGCTAGGGAGAGGTTTCTACACCCTCATAAAGAATGCTTCTGTGAGATCTCACGTCAGTTGGAGGAGAACGAAATATTCTTTATAAGAATGTGGAAACCTCTCCCTAGTAGACACGTTTTAAAAACCTTGAGGGAAACCATGAAAGAGGAAGCTCAAAAAGGACAATATCTGCTAGTGGTGGGTTAGACTGTTACAAATGGTATCAGAGCCAAGCACCGAGTGATGTGTCAACGAGGAGGTTGAGCCCAAAAGGGGGTGGACACGAGGCGGTGTGCCTGCAAGGACACTGGCCCCACCACATCGATTGGAGAAGGGAAGGAGTGTCAGCGTGGGCTTGGAGAGTAACTTCGAAAGGGAAAGCCCAAAGAGGACAATATTTGTTAGCGGGACAATATCTGTTAGCGGAGGGCTTGGGTTGTTATAGCTTCTTCTCCTCTCCAACCGATGTGGAATCTCACAATCCATCCCCCTTTGGGGCCCAGCGTCCTCGCTGGCACTCGTTCCTCTCTCCAATCAACGTGGGATCTCACAATCCACCCCCCTTCGAGGCTTAGTGTCCTCACTAGCACACCGCTCGATGTCTGGCTCTGATACCATGTGTAACCTACTAAAAACTATTACCTACTAAATAGCCCCATAACGTGGTATAGACGACCCATGTCACCCATTTATCAGAGAAAAACAATACAATTCATTGCAGACATAATTGATACCCCAATAGTCCCAAATTTATGGCCAACATTAATCATCACATGCTCTTCAATATTCACTCTTAGATGAGTTCATAGGAGTAGAAACGCACCGTCCAGATAAGACTCGGTCCATATCTCGTAACTCCGCTTCAAGGAAACGATGGCCAAGCATAAACTTCTCATTCTGGTATGAATCTTTATTGCCTGCAAACACCACAAGTCTTCTAAATCAGTATTCTAATACGTCTTGGATGACCCCCTCCAAGGTTCATAATGAAAGAACAAGGATATCATACCAGTTCGCAATAGAAATGGAGATAGCCCCATTTTGTTGTATGTATTATCATCACGAAAGTGAAGACCAACCAAAAGACTGTAATCCATGATGCCTTCAGATTCCAAGAACTTGCAGTCTCGATCGATTTGTCTGACCAAAAGTTCGATAATAATAAGGTTTCCATAAGCATAGCGTAACGAAAACGAAAGAGCTTATAACACTTACTTCATAAAGTCACTAAACCAGTTGGATTGAAGGCGAAACACGAAATTTAGATCAAGATCCTTCAAAGTTGTGGTTTCGTCGATCTCTCCCTCAGGAGTACCCGTTGTCCGGCCATGGGATGATCCTTTCAAGTCGAATCGCCGATGGATTCGATATTCCGAGCAGAATAAGTTGCCCATCACAACGAACCGAGTCTAGTTCCCACAAGAACAGATTAGATATCATTGTGAATTCTTGAAGAACATGTAATGAATCTAAATAACATAACACTCTTGATGATGTTTACCTTTTGCCCACCTGTTGGCTTGATGCAATGTATACCAAAAAACTTTGTCACAAGTGAATCTTGATAGCGGGAGACATGCTGATAATAGCTTGCAAGCATCCTGATAAGCACCTGAGTATGCCAGAAGTGTATAGCATTATGCAAGTGGCACTTGTAACAAGATGAACAATTCAAGGAAGCAACTAACCTTTGCTTCAGATTTCTTCACTGTTTTTATCATGAATCTATCATCCTGTGTGAGATAAAAGAAGCTCCCACTCTTTCCTGGCGATGAAAACTCCCTGAGGGCATCATTCCCACAAATTGCTAGCATATAATCAGCAGGATCGACATCGAACAGCTCCCGCAAGCATCTGTGAAGATCAATTAGAAACATGGATCACAAGAACTCATAGCAGAATATCAGGATTCAGAGAAGTAATGGTTACCTGAACACCACAGGGCAGTAGTCCTTCCAACGAAACTCGACTGACGTGTGGGGTGGTGTCGTTTTCGACCCTTCGGTTGGGAACCTCGTCCAGAATTTCTCCCTTGGATCAAAGTCACTGGACTTCAGCTCACGCACCACTGAAGAATGCTTTCCAACGGAATGTCTAAAGAACATAACAACATGGTGATATCAGAATCCACAGTAAATGTCTAAAGAACACGACCTGTTTCATGAACCTACCTGATACCCAACTGGAGATTAAGCATCAGTTCATAATTCTTGTGTCCTTTAGAAATGGTCTGGCCTGGTTTCTTGGCCTCGCCGGAGAAGCAGCAGGGGCTCCTCCTAAACTGCCTGAAAAGATCACGATCCCTGTACAACATCGACGCCTCTACATGATCAATGATTTCACAGGTGATATCTCCGGCTTCACCATCGGATTCCCATATGCAAATTCTAGGGAAATTCCTCTCTGTTACACTCCCTCTTGCTATATCCACCGATGATCTCTTCCGTAATGTGATGGTCAAGTTCTTATTCCAGCTACTGTCGGCACAAATGAAACTCCCGTTCCCTTTAGAAACTCCGTTGTCCCATTGTCCATCGTAGCGATTCCCGTTCGCCCATGTTAAAACACCCCGACCAGAAATCACGCCGTTCTTCCACTCGCCGACATACTCGTTTCCGTTCTTCCAAACGTATCGGCCATGGCCGTCTTGGAGATTTTTCCTCC
Source organism: Cucurbita moschata (assembly GCF_002738365.1). Taxonomy (NCBI): domain Eukaryota; kingdom Viridiplantae; phylum Streptophyta; class Magnoliopsida; order Cucurbitales; family Cucurbitaceae; genus Cucurbita; species Cucurbita moschata. The sequence continues at coordinate 2,890,782 of NW_019268521.1, forward strand.
AACTCCCTTCGTAGAAATCGCCGTTCGTATACCGTTTCTTCCCTAATCCATGTTTCCGATCTGAACTCCACGATCCACGATACGAATCTCCGTCAGATCCAATAAAAGTACCGATTCCCTCCATCAAACCCGATTTGAATTCGCCGTCGTAGGTAGCTCCAGAAGGCCAAGAAAATTTCCCTTTCCCCGACGCCTTTCCTCTCCGCCACTCACCCTCGTACATACACCCGTCCGCCCACAAATACTTCCCCAATCCGTGCGGAACTCCCCCCGAGAAACTCCCCGTGTAACGATCTCCGTTCGGCAGATGCTTCTCCACGACGGTCGCCGACCTAGTAGTCGTCGCTGTAGATTGCGTTGTTATAATGGTGGTCGGAGTAACCCTTCTATTCCCAACTTGAGAACGATTCCGACCAACGATTACAACAGGCGGAGCAACAATCAACTTCCGGGTGTCGTTGTCTCGCATTTTCCCTCCTCCCCTTCACTCTCTCCAGCAATCAGCGCTGCATTTCATCACCTGAGTAACCAGTTTTGAATCTACCTGGCCGTATTTCAGTCGCTTCAAGAGCATCTCCGGCGAATATATCTGAAAATCTGACGGAATCCAACACGCTCTCATTCAAGCTTCGTCTCCATCTTCATACCCAAAATAGAAAGCGCAGAAACTGTAGAAATTTTCAATTCGACGGCTCTGCCTAGGGAACATTGTTAACGATCCAATCCCGAGTTATGAACTCATTTAATTAAATTCTTTAAAAAAAAAAAAAAAAATTAATGACATTTATTATTATTTTTCATTAATTTCTCAAATTTCCAACCATACTGTCTCTATTTTTATTCCCTTCTTCCTAAGCTCCCATCGTGACGTGACGGAATCGCCTAGGATCGGCTTCAGCGCCGCGCCATCAGATTTCTTATGTCTAATTACATCTTTAACCTCCTTTCCTTCTTTATTTACCTAAATGCCATTTCCCATTCTTTCTCTATTTAACCCCATTTTTTTAAATTATAAATTAATTTTTAAAGTGGGAAATTGGATTAAAAGTTTATTTTTTTTTCTAACTTTATTCTCTGGACGGTGTTGAATATAGAGATTCCCTTTAAGAAAATATGGTTTTTTTATTTTATTTTTCCAAAAAATAATTAATTAAATTCACTTAGAGCGTGAAGCTTGAACTTGACATTGACTTAAGCATCGAAACGCCGACGGTCGAGTACCACGTTGGTGGAAGATTCTTTTAATATATCATCGTCTCTCGTGGATTGAAATTTGCTTTGAATCTGTTATCAACGAGCTACCTCAATTGAAACCGTGCAATTACACTTATGGTCGTAACCATTAAACCTCTAATTTTTTTTTTTAATTTTGTTGATGTGGGTTTGTGTGGGAATATTTTGGTGCCATGGATTGTGCAAGATGAATCATCAAAGGCAAAGAACATGAGCAAATGTGGTGTTGGCCCACTTTCACTTTGTGGCCCATTTGAAGTAGTGGATGGCCCTATTGCACTTCTTTCTTGGTTTTCGCACTTGCCCCGACGACCGGTCGGGTATAAGTCTCGCTCTTCCGTACATCCATTTTTGGGGTTAGTTGCTTCGGCAGGTTAGTACATTTCCACTTTTATGACTACCGTTCGGCTGTCTTAATCGACTAATACCTTTTGTGGGATCTAGGTTAACACGTAGTTACTCACGGTAACCCTGCTTCCGGTTCATCCTGCATTGCCGATTCTACTTACCAAAAATGACCCACTTAGCATATTCGTCCAAAACCCTTTTACTTCATGTCAAAGGATGCGACTAACCGTCAATTCTTCCTATTCGAGTTATATTTTGTCAATGTCGTTTCTCAAAACCTTCTCTAACCTATTTTCTACGAACAGGGTTAGAAGCTTTTGGCTAACTTAATCAAGTTACGAGTCTCAAATGAGTACGATTGTTAGAGCTGATGGGTGTGACGTGATTTGGTATCAATAACCAACCATTGCCTAATCTACTACTTGCGTCATCCTATCAAAACCCAGACATTGACGTTCGAGAATGTAGGTCGGTCAGTCAAAGTCAACAACTTTATCCAAATACGACTTTGATAGCATACATACCATTACAAGGATTCAATCGCATTATTTCAAGCTTCAAGCTTCCAAGCTTTGTGAAATGTTTTAGCTTTAAAATGTACATATTTCCAGACATGCCTCTGGCTATATACAGTTATCATCAAGAACACTTCAACAAAGAAAGGGGGAGGTTTAGTTTCAAGCTCACTCAAGAACAAACTAAGAAATCATTACCTTTCATTTTCGACGTTAACTTGCTTCTTCATCCGACCTACCAAGATAGCAACGACGTCTATCTACACCGAGCAAAATTTAGAGCAATGGAGGGGTAATCCTATCGCTATCTCACGGATTCGAAGAGCTGATCGAGCATATACTTGTTATCTGTGGTGTTTGTGTTGTGGGGTTTTTGCAGACATCTGCATTCGGGTAAAGGGTACGTATAGACAGACGTTTTTCGGTTGAATCGTCTGATTCGAGGTACCATCAGCCCCTTTCGATCGCTCTCCGCAAGCATTACCCCCATGTGTTCCTTGAATTCTCTCCAGCTGTAAGATCAACATGATATGAAGTCATCTTTTCAGTGATCAGTGTCAATACACAGTCATAAAGCTCATGGATGAGTACCTCAATTTTATTCTATCATCCATTAAAATGGCTAGCTTTCGTTTATCGGGTTTGATCGTCTTGGCGTGCCCGTCGTAAAGGAACCGCCTGTTCCCCATTAGAAAGTGTGGGAAGTTACCTCCTTGAGTCGTTACGAAGACCTCGCTTAACAAGCATACCATGTAATCCAGAGCAGCCATTCTTGAAGAATATTCCTGTCAATGAAAATTATGCTAACTATTAGTACTTTGCACGGATGAATTATCGAATAAAAGTAATTTGTTGCGATGTTCGTATAAATTATGGCCTCGCTTCCTAACACGTTTGAGGATTTTAGTTTCGAACTTATAAGAGCTTTTGAGCTGAATTGAGGAAGATGGCGAAGTAAGCAAACATAGTAGACATTGTCCGCTTTGGTCCGTTACGTATAGCCATCAACCTCACGGTTTTAAAAAGCGTCTACTAAGGAGAGGCTTCCACACCCTTATAAGGAATGCTTCGTTCCCCTCTCCGACCCATGTGGGATCTCACAATCCTCCCCCCCCTTGAGGGCCCAACGTCCTCGCTGGCACACCTCTCGGTGTCTGGCTCTTATACCATTTGTAACAACTCAAACCCACCACTAGTAGATATTGTCCACTTTTGCTCATTACGTATTGTCATCAGCCTAACGGTTTTAAAACGTGTCTACTAGGGAGAGGTTACTACACTCTTATAAGGAATGCTTCCTTTCCCTCTCCAACCAACGTGGGATTTCACAATCCTCCCCCTTGGGGGCCCAGTGTCCTCACTGGCACACCGCCCAGTGTCTGGCTCTGATAACATTTGTAAAAGCTCAAGCCGATGTGGGATCTCACAATCCTCCCCCCCCCCCTCGGGGCCTAGTGTCCTCGCTGGCACACCGCCCAGTGTCTGGCTCTGATAACATTTGTAAAAGCTCAAGCTCACGGCTAGTAGATATTGTCCACTTTGGCCCATTAAGATTCATCGTGAGCCTCAAGGTTTTAAAACGCGTCTACTAGGGAGAGGTTTCCACACCCTTATAAAAAAAATGTTTCTTTCTCCTCTCCAACCAATGTGGGGATCTCACAATCCTTCCTCCTTGAGGACCCAGCATCCTTGCCGGTACTGATACCATTTGTAATAGCCCGAACCCACCGCTAGTAGATATTGTCCGCTTTGGCCCGATACGTAGCATCGTCAACCTCACGGTTTTAAAATGCATCTACTATGGAGAGGTTTCCACACCCTTATAAGGAATGCTTCGTTCCTTCCCCAACCAATGTGAGATCTCACAATCTTACAGAAATAGATAAACGGTTTATCAGGCAGTCACGGATTTACTAAAATCTTATAGAGCCACAAGGATTGAAACAATAAACTTACCATAAAAGGAGCAAGTTCATCTGGGGTTGTAAGTGATTCCTTTGTATGCAAGAGAGGAAACATCTCCTGTAATGGAGCTAAATATCTCTCTGGTTTGTATAACTTACCCGAAGCCAAATAAATCGACGTGTTATTATCGAATCCCATACCGCGCAACATCATTCCAACCTAACACAAAGAACAACGTTCAAAAAGTAAAACATGCGGAAATTGGTTTAAAGGATACAACTTTTGCACAAAGAGAACAAAACGAATCATTCTAGGTACCTCCAACGGGGTTAACGGGCACTTTCCATTAACTCGGTTAAGACTAGGCGAAATAAGATGTTCTTTGAGTTTGAACTTTTTCCTCCATCCTCTCTCTCGAATCGAATCCATATCGACTTTTTCAGCTTCACCTCCATCATATACACAACACGAGAAAGCTACCATGTCCTAAAGTTCAGATGCGAGATATGAAATCGTTATCAAATGGGGTATGAATAAATAACTCGTCTAGAAGATTATGAAAAAGCATTAGTACCTCCTCGAACCGTAGATGGACCGAAACATACTTCCCATTATCCCTTGAGCTCTTTTCGATCATTCGGCTAACTAGTGAACGTGCAAAAGTCAGAATGGGAGACGAGAACCTTAGTGCTTCGTAATTTGCCAAGCATCTTAAGAATTGGATTTCGGGTGGAACGTTCATGGCCAATCTGTTGGCGAAAGGGGACAATCTTAATACCCTGCAGCAGAGTTTCCCTTAGTTCTCAGTCACAAGTAGAGAATAAAAGGCTTGAGGGGTAGCAAAATGATATTGATGAGTACCAAAATGATAATGATGAGTACCTTTCCCTTTGCAAAACAGGTAGAACTTCTCCCAAGTAATAGTTAGCAGTGGACAAAGCTTGTACATGAAAGTTAGGTATGTTAGAAATGTTGTAATCATATCCTTGCATTAAAGCCTCTGGTAGCTCTTTGACAACTTTCACATGACCGTCAAGGGCAGCTATGAAATGATCTTCATCATAAATATCACCGAACTTACTGAAAATATTTGAAAAAGAAGAAGAAAAATGAGGGAGGAGTTCAATATGTTCTAAGAACGTAGGTAGAACAAATTCATCACACTTGTAATGATTTCGAGTTATAAAACGTTTAACATAGCATTGTTACTTCTATTCTAGAATTTCGGGGGTGTTCTTCGAATTCAAACTTTGAATATTCAACGAGAACTTCAGGAATATACATGTAAATAACCATATAACTAGTTATTGTAGTGCACTAAAAGTTTGTGTTGTTTGTTCGGGCAAAACTTTACGTTCTAAGTTTACGTCTATAATCTTTCAGTTCTAAAAAATCCTGGGGGTGGAGTTCTGTAGCAGCCCAAGCCCACCATTGGCAAATATTGTCTTCTTTGGGCTTTCCCTTTCGAGCTTCCTCTCAAGGGTTTTAAAACGCGTATGCTAGGAAGAGGTTTCCACACCCTTATAAAGAATGTTTCGTTCTCTTCCCCAACCAATGGGGGATCTCACAATCCACCCCCTTCAGAGCCCAACATCCTTGTTGGCACTCGTTCCCTTCACCGAATAATGTGGGACCCCCCCAATGCACCCCCATTCGAGGCCCAGTGTCCTTGCTGGCACACCGCCTCGTGTCCACCCTCCTCTGGGGCTCAGCCTCCTTGCTGGCATATCACCCAGTGTTTGGCTCTGATACCATTTGTAACAGCTCAAGCCCACCACTAATAAATATTGTCTTCTTTGGGCTTTCCGTTTCGGACTTCCCCTCAAAGTTCTCCTCCCAACCGATGTGGGATCTCACAATCCACCCCCCTTCGAGGCCTAGCGTCCTCGCTAGCACTCATTCCCTTCTCCAATTGATGTGGGACCCCCCAATCCACCCCCTTTCAAGGCCCAGTGTCCTTACTAGCACACCGCCTCATATCCACCCCCTTTGGGGCTCAGCCTCCTTACTAGCACACCACCCGGTGCCTGGCTCTAATACCATTTATAATAGTCCAAGCCCACCGCTAGTAAATATTATCCTCTTTAAGCTTTCCCTTTCAAGCTTCCCCTCAAGGTTTTTAAAACGCGTAAGTTAGGAAAAGGTTTCCACACCCTTAAAAAGAATGCTCGGTTCTCCTCCCCAACCAACGTGGGATCACACAAGCTCTTAGTACTATGCAACAAAAACTCCATAACCATACCTTGAATCCTTCCAAACATTATGGAACTCAAACCGGGGAATAACTAGAATAGCATTTAGAAGCCCTGCAACAGCCACCGCATTGCAGATCTGCCAAACCAAGAACAAACATGAACATACAAACATGCCAATCAAATAATCGAAACTAAATACTTCGATGCAAGAATCATCAAGAACAAGTTAACAAAACAGTAAGCCATTCATTAGAAATATGAAAAAACACATACAGCAGAGCGTTGCTGGTTGAGTCCACCATTAGCATCAACAATCAAGTAAGTAGTAGCATCCTTATTGATCAACTCAGCAGCTTGCATACCCACATGCAGCTGAGAAGCTGTAGAATTCGAACATGGCTTCCTCTCTTTCAGCCTTTTATACTTCCAAACCGATGCCATCTGCAAGCAAAATCATACACATTTCAACAGAGTTACAGCAACACAGCACATGAACAAATCATTAAAAGTACAGCTCCAAATCCCCCAAGTTCTAAACGATTCCAGCATTTCAGTAAAAACCCAGAAAAAAAAATGGAGAAGAAGAGGATCGAACCTGAATCGCAGAGGAATTATCAGATTGAATATGACGCCGGAGCAAGTGATACATACGATGGCTACGATAGAGCGAGCCAGGCGGCGAGGGTTGACCGCCAAAAGAAGAGAAAGGGCCAACGCACATAATCAAACCAGAGATATAAAGCAGAGGAAGAAGCACCATATGTCTAAAACTAAACCTGAAATTGAACCCACCGACAAACAGTTCCCGGAACGGCTGATAATAATGGGGTTTCGACCGTAACTTCCGGCGACCCTTTGAAGCATAACGCGGCGGCGAATGAGGAGGACTCGGAGAGCTACTACCACTACTCTGTCCACCATCGCACGGGTAGTGAAGGGTTTTGGGTTTCATTTCAATGCGATTAAGAAAATGCTGCAACAGATTCACACACTCCTTCGAATCAGTGTCGGTTAAAGAAACAGAAAATGAAACAAACCCAAAACAGACAGATGAAATGGGCAATGTGGGGTAGTGGAGTGAGGCTGAACTGCATCAATGGTGGGCTAATGGGCGTCCCTGATTTCGGGAAAGTCCATTAGATAGAGAGAGAAATAAGAGAGAGAAACAAGAGAGAGAAAGTAGAGAGAGAAAGTGAGATTTGCAGAGAGAATTGCAGAGAAAAAAAGTGAGATTAGTGGAGACAGAGCAATAAGTAAGAGATACATTTTATATGATATCCAGTGGGCACTGAGTTTGACTGATTATTTTATTTATTTATTTATTTTAATATAAAGGGCATTTCCGTAATTTCCTCTTTTGTTTTTCCCAATTCCGTTACCCTTAACATATTCTTTAAATAACAAAGGGCATTTTTGGTAATTACGTACGTTTCTTTTCTTTTCCTCTCAAAAGCATCAATTTTCCCTATTTTTTTTCTCTTTTTTTTTTCTTTTTCCAATTCCAATAATTTTCCGTTTTTTTATATTTCCAACATCTCTCCCTTTCCCCCAAAATATTAATGTAATTATCATTTATTTCTAAATATTAATCTAACGGTCGAGATCCACCGTTAGTAGATATTGTCCTCGTCCACCATTAACAGATATTATCCTCTTTGGATTTTCCCTTTCAGGCTTACCCTCGCTTTAAAACGCGTCTACTAGAAGAAAGTTTCCACACCCTTCTAAACGGTAATTTGTTCTCCCGAACATCACAATTAATTAACCATTTAATATATAATAACTATAACATCAGAGGGAGAATGAACAAGATTTCTACTGGTTTATTATATTTTGTCCCAATTTATAGAAATTATATTAAAAAATAAAAATATATTCCCATGAAAATAAATAAGAAATTTTACGAGAATATGGAATGAAATAGAAGGTGGACGACCGGACAGGCGAGGCTTCCTTATTTTGGCTTGTCTCGTGAATATATCTAATTATGTCTTTAATTTTTAATTTTTTTTTTTTGCCTATAATGTTTTAATCAACCTTACTTTTAAATAAAATATATGTAAAAAAATCAATGTAAATTAAATATTATTTTGGGAAATGAATTTGTGGTAATTGGAACAAATTATAAAACTAATTTATGAATTTATTATAAAATTTTTTTATTTCAAATTTGAAATTTTAAAAGTTTATTCCGTTAATTGTCTTTTTCTTTATTTTCTAAAAAAGAAAAGGAAAAAAATTGATGTCGCTTTATCAGAAAAGTCAGATGGGTATTTCCATTTTTATCCTTTACGAAATTTTCTCTTTGTAAAGTATTTATTTAATTGTAATTAATAATTTTTAATTCATTTTTAATGCATTGACTAATGACATTCCCCCAATTGTCTATATTAGCTTAATTATTTATTTATTAGCTGAAATTAGTAATTTTTTAAATACCAATAATCGAATAAACGTGTTAGTCATAAAGTACTTTCTCTCTTTTATTACCCTTTATTCCATTTTTTAAGAAATTAAATTTTTTAATTTTAACTTTAAATTTAAAATTTCATACATTTGACTAACTGGCATTGTCAAACACAAACTATAAACGTTGGGTTTGGTTGACATTTGACATTTGTAACCGACTCATATAAATTTTATAATATTTTAATTACTGACAATTAATTAGTTTATTGGAAATGGATAAATATAAACTTTATTTATATAAACCATGTTATAACTCAATTATTACTCTAATGGTAAAAAAGGAAAGTATATTACCTATAGACACCGTTAACTCATATTACCATTTATAAAATTCACCCTCTTATTAACTTACTTTAAATGGGTAATATTTTGAGTTAATTTGTTTCGAGTTGGTTAGAGAATAAGAATATTCTAAAAAATGACAATAACACAATCATTGATAATAGTGCGATAAAAAATGTAATTATCCGAACACTTTCTATATTACTATATATATATTTAATTAGGTTGTAATTTAGTCGAAAAAATTGATGATTTAAATTTTATTTTGGAATTCAAATATTTAATTTATTAACTTTTAAACTTATTATATTAAATTAAAAAATAATAATAATTTGGTTAAAAATGAAAATTAGTATAAATGTAACATAAAAGTTATAAAAAAAATATATATATTTTTAAAGATATTAAGAAATTAAATATAAAATTTCAAATTTTAAATTTAGAAATCATGAGACATTTGAGCGATTTAAATAAAAATAAAATAAAATAAAAAGAAAATTGTGTATTAAATAAATAAATAAAAAAGGTGAAAAATAATTCAGTTAAATTATATGGAGGGAATTTAATTTGATAGTGGGACCGAAATAAAATTTCCAACACAATTATTAAATGATAATATGCCAAAGCCATCTGACAACTTCTGACATTTATTTTGCCACGTGTCCTCCCCTAACCATTTATAATATATATTTTAATAATTATTATATTTTGTATATTTAATAAAGTTGAGTTTTAAAACAAATGCAAATTAAGTAAATAAATAAAGGGTTGAAAAAGGTTAAAATTTAGTTTAAATTACAACATTTACAAGTACACTTGGATATAAATGAGAGGAATCTTTTACTATTTACCAATTATAATATAATAAAGAGAATACGGTAAAAAAATAAAAATTTAATTGATATAAATTCTAATGATTCGTAGACTATATTATTTACATTATTAATGTTAAAACCTAGATGTAGCATTATATATGGCTATCAATTATAATGTCCCTAGAGGGAGCACATGGTCAAATATGAATAAAATAATACTCCAATCTTAATGAAATATGCGGTTGAACCGAGTTCAAAATATATAATTGATAATTACTGTATATATTAATAAGGTGTACCGTTCTTTTTAATTTTTTAATCATGTGAGCTCAAAAGTTAAACGGGTTTTAGCTCGAAGCAATCTTATGTTAGATGACCCACTGATGATTTGTTTAGAAAAAATGTGAGCGGGGACAAAACGTTCTTAGTGAGATTTTTTTTAAGGAAAAATACGAAGAGCACTCATCTTGGGGTGGGCTTACTGCTTAGAGGCTTTCAGCAGTTATCCGCTCTGCACTTGGCTACCCAGTGTTTACTGTGGGTACGATAACTGGTACACTAGAGGTGCGTCATTTGCTGTCCTCTCATACTAGGAAAAGGTCCTCTCAATGCTCTAACGCCCACACCAGATATGGACTGAACTGTCTCATGATGTTTTGAACCCAGCTCACGTGTTGCTTTAATGGGTGAACAGCCCAATCCTTAGAACATACTACAGCCCCAGGTGGCGAAGAGCCGACATCGAGGTGCCAAACCTTCTCGTTGATGTAAGCTCTTGGGGAAGATCAGCCTATTATCCGTAAAGAAACTTTTATCCGTTGAGCGACGGCCCTTCCACTCGGCACTGTCAGATCACTAAGGTCGACTTTCGTCCTTGCTCGACGGGTGGGTCTTGCACTCAAACTCCCTTCTGCCTTTGCACTCGAGGGTCAATCTCCGTCTGGCCCGAGTAATAACAATCAATTTTGTAACAACTCAAGCTCACCGCTAGCGGATATTATCTTCTTTGGGCTTAATATCTGCTAGTAGTGCTTTTGAGCTGTTACAAAAGGTATCAGAGCCAGACATCAGGCACTGTACCATCAAGGACAATGGGCACCCAAAGGGGTGAATTGTGAAATCACATGTCGGTTGGAAAGGGAAACGAAACATTTGTTATAAGGACATGAAAATATCTCTCTAACAGATAGGTAATAGGTCAAAACCGACAATATATTACATAAATTTCTATTTTTGTTTTTTAATATTTTAAATGTTTCCGAAAAACAGGGAAAGAGGTGGGATTAAATTAGTGACTAAACATTCCGTATTAGGGAGGTTAATCATAAAAATTGAGTGAGTCCAAAGATAAAAGGAGAAACGGCGTGTGGTGCGTGACTGCCAGCTGTCCAAAAGGGTGTCAAGTAGCGTGACGTGTCGTGGAGGGGTATATTGGTCAAGTCGAGTAAAAATCGATCTGGATCTGGATCCAACGGCTATCACATGATCCAGGGATCCACCGTAACATGCTCATTTATAAGTCAACTTTCTCGTGGATCGCACTTCGGAAATGCTTCATTTACTCCTAAAATTTTTAATCAATCAATTTTATATTAAATTAAATTATTTTTTAATTATTCTATTATTACGATGTGATCTCAGTTTATTCATGTATTCTTTATTTCCTGTCGATGATTAAACTATAAATTAAATTTTTTTAATTTTCATGTAATTTATAAATTTTAAAAATACGAACTTTTAATTTTACGTGTAATAACACGTTTTCTTAAAATTATCGAATTTACTAAATAATATAATTCACGAGACATAAAATTAAACCGCTACATCCAATAGTTATTAAGAATGATTCTTTTAGCGATCTCATCGAGTAATTTTTCTATATAGAACACAACACTACGTGAAAAATAACTGAATTAAATAGAAATATTTTTATTAATAAGGAATTGACATAATATTTGTATAACATTGAATGATATATATATATATATATATATATGTTAAGATCACTATCCAACGACATGTAAACGCAATGGAAAACACAACTTGTCTAAAAAAACATTAAGTCAATAGTTTGAAAGGGATTGAGGGTTGTTGGAGTGGGGTGTAAACGAATTAAATAACGGGAAAAAACCCGATCCTTCTAAACCGTGCCCCGTACGATTTGGATTGGATTGAATTAGGTTCAAATAAATGAAAACTTTATGGTTAGATTGGTTCGTGTGTTACTCTTAAACTAGATTAGATTAGATTAAACAGAACAGTTTAGTTATAAATAAATATTTTACGAACTAACAATTTACTTTTATTAAAAATAAAATATTTTTAATAAAGAACGGGAACAACCCCATCTTGAAAAATCTATGGTTGGGTTGGGTTGAGTTGGGTTCATTATTTAATAAAAATTATTTATATTGAAAAAATTTAGAACCGAGCAATTGGGTTTGATCTAAAAAATGTCATAACCCGATTCAATTGAACCAACCCAATTCATCCTACAAACATCTGTAATGACGGGAGAAAAATTCTTAATTATTCGAGTTTATTTAAATAGAAATTGAATGTGTGTAAATTATAGAAAAGTCTAAAAGGCAATGCCATTGAAATTGGAAAGATACAAAAAAAAACAAAAAACACATAGATTCCCCATCTTAATTACATTCTTCAACGAAGTAAAATTAAAGTAATATATGTTTTATTTTTCTAATCCCTACTTGACAGATTAATTAGAATTTAAGCACGTTCATAATCAACCTAACTTCAACTTCATGTATTTAGCTCTTAAATTAACAACAATGTGCACGTCTTAATCAAACTCCAACTTTGTTTGATCGCCAATTTGAACATAATTAAATTAGTTTAAATGTATATTTTCGATTAAGATGTGGATCAATTTTTTGATGCATTTATTGGTAAGGGAACTATAGTGTTAGATGTTTTAAGAAGCTGTACGATATAATTGTTGAGAATTGTTTGAGTTTCATTGTGAGATCCCACATCAATTAGAGAGGGGAACGAGTGCCAGCAAGAATCTTGGATCCCGAGGAGTGTGGATTGCAAGATCTCATATTGGTTGGAGAAGAGAACGAAGCATTCTTTATATGGGTGTGGAAACCTCTCCCTAGCAAACACATCGGTTGGAGAGGGAAAACCCAAAGAGGATAATATCTGCTAGCGGTAGGTTTTGGCTGTTACACTCATGTTGGCTCTTTAAGGAAAAGATCGTGGGTATATAAGTGATGAATATTGTCTCTATTGGTACGAGTCATTTTGTGGTGGGGAACCAAAAGTGAAGCCACGAGAGTTTCATTTATTCTTAACTTGGTATTAAAGCTATGCTTTTTTCTTAAGTTAATCACGTCAAAACAATAGTCGAATATATATATTTTTTTGACATTTTAAAGAGATCATTTATGACTTAGAAGGTGGTGGGGCACGTAAGAGGGTAAAAAGGAGGTCGGACCACGGAGAGGTAATCACAAGGGGAGGCAAACCAATAAATAAGATGGGGTCGCCAAAGATAGCAAATCTAAGATCATTGCCACAAAATGCAAACGATTTTAGAGTTTGTTAGAGAGCGGTTTTAAAATTATTAGAATCACTTTGATCATATTTAAAAATTCAAAATTATTATCGAATACACTTTTAATCACTTAATCTTACAAATAATAAATAATTTTTAAGTAATGTTTTAATTAACATTTCTATAAACATGGGGTAAAACGCGTATTTTCATTTGTAAACACCTGTATCTACGACGAAGTTGAAAGTAATTTTACTTCTAAAAAAATGCATTATTATCTACCTAAACATGTTTTTTTCTTGCAACATTTAAGAGATATGTTGCAGTTGTAGGTGGACCAATCCCCTTCTCTGTTTTGTGATGCATCAAGACATATCCTTCTTACATTATTTAAACCAAGTGGTCTTTTACCTATGATCAGGGTAGGCAAAGCAAAAATGGACAGTTAATGACTATTGGAGGCCCAGCATTTCTACCCGTTTTCGAGTTTAGGCCATAGCCTTATGTGGATAAAGGTGTTTGGTGTCACAATCGCACTTTTTCGACATGTTTGTAAGTGATTGTGTGACACTCACTCTCACCGTTGAGTAAGTCAGCCAACTTGAATTCATGTTGTCGTTGGCCGGACGGATGACGTATACCCAATCCTTGGCCCTGCTATGAGAAAAAAGGTTAGCAGAGAGATTGAAAGCAATGTTATACAGCCCAGCAAGGAAGAAATGCAACACAATGACTTAAATAACATATAACTTCGAATATTAAGAATTCACGACTAGCCGCACCCCTATAGTTAATTTTGAAGCATTTCAAGTTTAGCCGGTGAAGACATGATTTTAACAAAACGTCGTACTTCTAGAAAATACAAGAAACAATACATTATGAACGCAATAAATGAAAGCGAAAAAGTAATACAACATGAAGGATATGGCATGGAACCTGGAGAGCTTTTATGGTGACATTGTCACTCCTCTGCTGGTGGCATCAAAGCGGTCTTCTTGACTGCATTATTAAAGTCATCCCACTTTTTAACTCAAAGGTTGTACCTGCCATTCTAAATAGTTGCCAAGTTAATCAAAATATTGAAACAATATGAGCAGCCAATTCAAACAATGTCAATTTCACAAACGCCTTTACCAATGGAGACAACAGCTAAACAATATAATCCTGTTTAACGAGTAACATAAGAGGCTCAATGAACAGCAACTCAAGTTATGCAAATTACAGGGATCACATGTGAAGAAGCTCAATGTGTTGTATTTACTTAAGAAAGACTACAAGCCTTTACACGAGCTGTTGAGTGACTCGCAAGATGTAAAATTACACAGCATTAGCCAGAGCAGATGGAAGTCTTGATTATGAGACAAGCTATCATCTCGGGCCTGAGACCTGCTGCGAAGACATGTAAGAGAAGAAGTAGTTTGAACCACTCATACAACTAGGGAGCGCATTTGTTGGTGAATATATTACAGACCCATTTTGGTTCCTCTCCTCCTCTATTGTTGAAGCCTCAGTGAACCTACGCCCATAAAAGCGCAAGAAATTCAATGACTCATTTCTGGGCTGACTTAAAGGAATCCCACCTTCCAACATGCTGACTACTGTATCCATACTAGGCCTTAGTGCAGGTTCCTCTTGAACACAACACAAAGCAATGCAAACTAATTTCTTCACCTCTTCATACGTCACACGCCCCTCTAGCCGTGGATCGGCAAGCTCCAAGTACTTTCCTTGCTCGTGCATCTCCAATGCGAATAAAGGAAAATAAACCAGTCCTAATCCTGTTGAAGATGATGATTGGCAGCCTGAACTATCACTGCCATCCAAGCTATGGTCATGGGATCGTGTTGTGCAATTCTTCCTCCCACTTACAACTTCTAATAGCACCATGCCATAGCTATAGACATCGGTTTTTTCTGAAATGGCTGAATTAGTGAGCCATTCTGGTGCAAGATAACCACGAGTGCCTCTCATTGTTGTAAATAGACCTGATTGTTCAGGTGCAAGAAGCTTTGAAAGACCAAAATCAGATATTTTTGCCTGAGAGGAGTCGTGCAATAAAATATTTTCTGGTTTGACATCACAATGGATGATTTTGTGCTCACAACCTCTATGCAAATACGAAAGCCCACGCGCAGTCCCAACTGCTATATCGTATCTCTCTTGCCATTCTAGAGCTGGTCCATTGCCAAAAAGGGTACGGTCTAATGAACCACGATTCATATACTCGTAAACAAGAAGGCGTTCTCTTCCTTGGGCACAAAACCCTTTCAACTTGACCAAATTTGTATGATGTATGTTCCCAATGACTGCAATCTCAGTGCAGAATTCTTTTTTCCCTTCAATGCCTAAATTTGTAATTTTTTTCACAGCCACAACAGTTTTGTCAGGAAGTATACCTTTGAATACTGAACCAAAACCCCCAGAACCTATCTGGACTTTAAAATTATCCGTTGCAGCCGCCAGTTCTTCCAAAGAAAACCTTCTAGGCAAACCTGGGATGAAAAAGGCATCCAAATCTACCGAAGCACGTGAGCTAACATCGCCTAATTTTATCTGTATCCTCTTTGAGATTAACCGTCTCCTCCACCAAAGGAAATATAGAGTTAACAATATGAGAAACCCAGAAATTGGCAAGAGAATAAGAGCGGCTAGTGGAAAATTATGTTTTTCTTCACCGTTGAACTTTGGTGGAGTAGATCCAACTTGAACTTTAACATAGCCCAGCAGATCATTCACAAATGAACTACTCTGTCTGATTGACCCAAACCTGTCTTTGATCATGTAGCAAGAACCTGATGTATTTCCATAGAATATGCCCAAACACGAGCATTCCTTTGAACAGAGAGCTTGACAGGATGGGATATTCTCTCCATATCTAGCCGGCTCAGAGAAATCAATTGCAAAATATTCTATACCATATCCCAAGCTCAAATACGAAAAGGCTGCTGATTTTATCTCTTCTCCACCTCTAGAGGAGTTGCAAGGAGAAGCCAAAACAATGGAATGATCAATTGGTTTACAGCCCCAACCACCCGCGCTTGGTGGAACTGTGTGAAAACTTGATGGACAGGAACAACTAGGGCTGTTGGTTGCACTGTCCTCATTGCAAAGACCAACTTGACCACAAAAGAAAGGAATTTGACAACTGTCAACTGGCCCTATGAATTCTTGTGTCCAACCAGCACTGGAAAAGCTCTTGATAGTAAACTGGCCTGTCGACTCCAATTTGGCTATTCGAAAGTCAGAATGGGGCAAGACAACTTCAATTACGACAACGGAATTGTTACGAGCCAACAGGTAGAGACCAGTTGCATTTAGTATCATATGTTCCACTGCAGCATTTGAGTTTATAAAAGCATTTGGATCCATGGATAATTTCCAGTAGATTTGTCCATACCATTGCAGCATAGCATCGGATGCAGCAACCGAAAAACTATAATTACTGCTTGACAAGTCTGAACTTGAGATTGAGCTGAGCATCACAGTACCAACAGGAAAAGATTGCCCAACTACAATGGTGTCTGTTGGATAATGGAAACTCTCCCAAAGAGAAACATTTGATCGATCAAGTAAGACAAGATTACCGATTTCGGTTAGCCTCAACGCATATACTGCTGATTGTAATTGTGGAGTTGACCATCTCAGATTACCATCCCGATCAGTTATGGAAATTCCCTTACTACTAATATTAACATTACCAGTGCTTGATACCGGATCATTACGGTTAGCAGACCAGATGATTGTGTTGGAGGGCACATGAGTAACACAAAAGTAGAAGCTGCCTTCTTTAGCCAGAGGGTTGACAATAGCCGCCTTGTAAGTTTTATTGCGAGAGAACAAGAAGGCACCACCATTGTCAGCAAAGTTGATGTTGGAAGCTACAAAATTCGGGTATACGAATTCGGTATAGGATATACTGGAGGCCAGAGGCAGAAAAAAGAATATTACAGGGATGAACAACAGGGATCCCATCAAGAAAATTAGAGAAGACAGACACAGAACAGGAGATTCTTCAATGGTCTAAATGAAACTAAGAAGCATTGTTTGTCTCCATTGCAAACTTGTTTTTCAGCTAGTTGACTTCTGAAACTCAATCTCTATGTCTCTAAATTGATGGGCTAAGGGTAGGCAATCATTTAGTAATTGCCTCCATCAGTTGAGGTGCAAGATTAAAATATCCATGAAAGGTCACAACTCACATCAGACAAATATTTAATTAATTTAGATAAATTTGACCAAACATCTCTTCTCTAAGATGAACAAAGCTTTGAGGCCGACAGACACAACGACCTTTTCTTCTAATAAAATATGCAAAACTTGCTATATAAAATTCTACTTACTTCAATCAGAGTGATATAAATTCCAGCGTACATAAACAAACACGCTATCAAATTTCGACAAAGAACATTTTACAAATCTGATCACAAGTGTAAGTCATACCGTCATTCAATTGGAAAACATAATGAAATTTCGCTGCCGCCACCGCCCGTAGCCGAAAATGACAGTATGTCTGGGCCACATTCCACTGAGTCGATCCGATTGGTACAGAAAGAACGAGTTATCCCCGACAGCATCAATTACATCTAGGGAACCAAATGATCGGTTTTGAGAGAAATCTGGACGGTAGAAATTAGACAGAAATCCAAAGCAATTCATGGAACAAATTCCCAATGAGAGCGGTGGCTGCAGCCTGCAGAGTTCCGGCGCGGGAGGAGCTTGGCGGGAGACGCTGCAGAGAGTTCGAAACCCCGCAGAGTTCCAGATATCGGAATTCATGTTTACTTTATTTTAGTTTTACAATTTTTTTTTTCTTTTTTCTTTTTCCAACGCTTGTGGAAATATTAAAAATCATTTATTAAATATAAATTAAGAAAATGTTAATTAAAATAAGAAATATTCAACAAAATATTACTAATTAATAATAAATGCCTCGGATTTCGCAAATAATAGAAAAAAAAATTATATCAATTAATATTAACAAACTTATTATTAATGTAAAATACACCTTAAATATTATCCGTTTTTCTGTTAATTATTATATTTATAAACTTTAATATAATTCAAATTAAAACAAAAAACTAATACCAAATATTTAGTTTTTTTTTATTATTTATTTAAATAGTTGTCATTTTATTATTGCGACGTGCAATAAATAATTATTAATACCAATAATTATTTTAATAATTTTCTTTTAATTTTTTTTAGACCAACGACGCTTAAAAATCAAAGATAACATAAATAATTTTATTGAACATCGTGTTTGCATTATCGTGACCCCGACATATTGACCTAAATATGGTTGTGATGTTCGGTATCCTTTCAGTCCCACCAAACCTTAATTCATCCAAAACTTCCATACATCTGTTGAAAGATAAATTATCTGAAGAGATTTGTACCCTACGATTAATAATTTTGATAATTAGATGTAATTATGTATAGCTATTAAAAATACGTGCAAATTTTGTATTCTCGTGACGATTCCAATGCCTAAAGTCAATGGCTTCCACATAAACAAGAAAGCGACACTCGAACCCATTGCATCACGACATTTATTTAATTTTTAAATTTGCAGCTATTAATTTATTGTTAAATAAATTATGATTATTTAATGGGTCTGCAACATTTATTTTTAATTATTTTTATTTTCCACTAATAATAATAGTTATTTATTAACACGTGATATTTATTTTTTGTTGCAAAAAATATATTTTGTTATTTTTATTTGTTTATGTTTTTGAGTTCTTACAAGACACTGATATGGGCCGTTGGAGGACAAGCCCAATATTGATACTGGTTGGGCCGACATTTGAGCGAATAGGCCCAATATTGATGCTTGTTGGGCCCGGGCCGCTAATGCATGGGAGCAAATACGTCGTCGTTTTTATGAATACGCGAAAAATAGGACGCGCGAAAATAAGCTGTTTTTTTTGCTCGGGGCGTCAAGAGTACAGAGCGACTGTAGCGGTAACCGCTGGGAATGTCTGTAATCGGATGGTATGGACCTCTGATTGATCTCTCTGAAGCTGCTCTTCATGTTGGCGATTTTGTTCAACTCGTCGTCTTCATTCATCGATCCACTCCTGTTGAGGTTCGTCTCCGTCTATTTCTGTTTACAATCTTTCTCATTGAACTTTGGATCAGTGTCGGAGCAATTGTTATTTCCTTGTGTATAGTACAAATTGTCTAATGGTGGAGAGGTCATAAGGACGGACATCAAAGTAGCTGATGATACACGGTCGTTTTTCTCTGTATCACTATGGCAGAAGAAAATGGCAGCCACAGCAATTCCTGGCGATGTTGTATTGTTGCAGAGTAAGCTCCGATGTATAATTTATAGTCGATTTATTGCTAGTAATAAGTTTCATCTCCAGTTTTAGGTAATGATTTCCAAGGCTATATTTATCTTTATTTTATTATTTGGTTCTTCGTTCGGGACGTTTCAGATGTGAAACTAAGGAAATTCGGAGATTCAGTTGAGGCAACAACTGTCCAGTGTTCTTCCCTAGTGTGTATAATCCACCCTTACGAAACACTTTTCTCTGAAGGTATAAGTCACCATTAATTTTTGCCTCACTCCTGCTCTTATTTTTGAGGTCATTGCTGCAATTTGTTGCATATTTCTCTAATAGCAGAAGAACCGGTGCACGTTTCTATCTTTTGGCTCTTTGAGTTTATGATTTTCAGCTTTGCAGTGTATTGTTACATCTGGTTGGATTGTTATTGATAGTATACTGGGTTTAGGCCTTATGGATTAGTTAAATTGAATTTGTTTTAGACGATCCAAGCAGAATAATTATAGGAACTAGATTATCGAGGTTCTTGGTAGCATCATCTGTTAGAAATGAGTTTTCTAGGATCAGACTCCATACCACGGAAGGATTAAAAGCACTGTCTATCAATATTCAATTGTTAACGCATTGCTTTAACGAAATTCACTTGGCCCTATATCAGTTGTAGAAAGCTTTCTTCTTAAAATTCTTATTGATCGACTATTTTTTAGAGTCTGTGGAAATAAAACCTAACCAGTCTTTGTGTATGTAGGTGTAGACGAATTAACGGCCAATTGTCGAGTTGGTTTAGTAGCTAAAGAAAAGCTCAGGAAGGTAGTAGAATGGGTGAAGGGGGCTCGATCTACCTTCCGCAACATAAAATGGCATAGTGACCAAGTATTTAATTTTTGACCCACCATTATATTTTCTATCATTTTCATATTTATGCAATGTCTCCATTCTTTTTTACCTGTGTGCTATATTGAACATTAAAGCATGACATCTATCTATTTCCATTGTCTGAGTGGTTTAATTTGTAGAGAAGTAGTCTGTGTCTAATTTAAACATTTGTGCGATGTGACATGGCTGGAAAATAACATTTGTGGTCGTTTTTTTTTTCCTGATTTTTGAAGTCACTCGTTTTCAAGTTATTTTATGATCAAGTATTTTTCTGATGCCTTGTGCATATGCAGACGTTTTGTTGATCTTCTCTTTTCGTATATTCCTTTTAGATGCTCTCGTTGGCTTCTTGTACGATAATCAAAATTTTCTGGTAGTTGGGAAACGGGATTCATTTCACTTGTGAGGTTGATTTGGATTATGAACCCTAAGGATGAAACACTCGAAGGAATTCTACCTTCATAGGGTGGAGGCATGGCAGATAGAGAGGTGGAGAACTTACAATTGAAATCACAACAGAAAAACCTTATTAAAACTATTGAATGTAATTTTGTAAATATCATAGGATTATGTTCATTCCAAATCACATTTTTCATGGTCGACTTAGCTACAAATTGTTTGAACATAAGTGAATTATCTGAAGATTCTGAACTGCTTCCTAAAAGATAGTAGTTTTATCACAAATTTATATATATAAATTTTGCATTTTAATGTTGATTATTATGAAGCTTATGGATGTAGTAGATTAAGCTTTTTGAATGAACAATCGATTGGAGTTGAAATTTCCACGTGCAAGGCATGTCAATTTTAACTGATTGCCTAACTCCATATTAGACCCAAGTCCTGAATCTTTTGTTGTATTCATCATGTTGGACCACCTGGTCGGAAAAAGAACCATTTCTTCCGCAACTGGAAATTGCCTGAGAAAAGGATGTCCAGAGACTGTTTCTCGCTATCCGAAGTATTATGTCTAACTGAATCATGCAAGGTCATATTTGATGCATCAATTGGTGAAATGTTTTCGTTACCCCCCTTGATTGAGCTTGATGAACCTCGAAAAGAAAAGTTGTTTGTTAGCAGGCGATTGTACGATGAAGAAGATTTTGATCTAGCAGAAGATCTCATTTGCACCGGCTGTCAGTTATGTGGTACACCTTTAGGTCTGGAAAGTGGGTACGAAAGTTTGCAGCATTTTTTATTTATATCACTGGAGATGGTTTTAATTCTGATTTCTGAACACTGCTCGTCCTTCTATTGCCTGCAGATCCGTGGTTGATCAGCTTTCTGCTCCACTTTATTGCTCAAAAAGCTTGAACCGCCTCCATGTAGTAAGCATGATATATAGGCCTTTCATGGTATGAACTATTCTTGCACTTTCTTCATGTTCTAAACTCTTCCACATTCAATATTAGTTTTCATCCCCGAAATTGGCTATATTATTTGTATCACTCAATTTGTCGTTGTCTTTTTAGTAGCACTTTAGGAGTTCACGGCTTTCCTTTATGATGTCCTTGGAGCTTCTAGTGCTGATGAATCTTCCATGTAGTGTTCAAATGTTAGTTTACCATATATATTATATTTGATTTTTATTATATGCAAATATCTAGATATTTTGCCTACCATTATGGCTTATCATAGGTATCATATTTGTCCTTTTTATTATAGGCAAATGTCTTGTATCCATTTATTGTTCTTTTCATTTCCTCTAAGGTTTATTTGATGATTATAAATAGAGAATTTCGCCACCATTTAGGTGGAGTAGTTTTAGCAAATATTCTCAACAAGTATATTATCTTACACATTTTTTACTAACGATTGTATCCAAAATAACTTAGCCAAATATTGCCCGACACGTGTGCTAGACTCGCTGTTCAGGTTCTGCAATTATTCCAATCATCATTTTGCTTCATCACGCTAACTAGTAATATCATATATATATATATGTCTTCTCTCGCCCTATTTAGACAGTTTGTATTCGTTGCATTCTGAATCTAATATTTTGTTTTACTGCAGCTATACGTGTGGGATGAATCAGAATGCATTCCTCTGCTTGTTAAGAATCAAGCAGCAGAAATCTTGTTTGGTAACATCAAAGCTGACAAGATTTACTCCCATTACAGTTGCCATAAGTCCTATTCCCATCCTAATTCAGAAGCTATTGTTGAATCAAGCCACTCAGGTGCTCCGGTTGCTAATTCTCCTCGAGCTATTGAGAAAGGACAGAGGCCCTCTAAAAATTTATATTTCATCTGGTTGATCCTTCTGAAAATGTTGCTGCATCAAGGAAAAAATAGCCCTCTTAAATTTGAAGTTACAGTAAATACCAGCTTGGACAGGGAGAATGGGAGATTTGAGATGGTTTCTTCCACATTCCCATGCTCCTCAACCAATCGATCTTTGGACTCGGCACATTTGTGATCTGGGGAAAGAACAGCAGCCAAAGCGTAAGATTCATAACAGAAAATTATGGATGGACATCTGAAATTCATGAAGCAGATGGAGATTGGTAGTTTTTCTTGCGGGGGAGATATTAAAGTGTGGAAGAGCATGGGGAAAACTTCGTGCATAAAGGTTTGTTTGATTTTTCAAACCTATTTAATTCTGAAACTGAGTTCTTCAAACTAAGGTATAAATTTTTAACATCACTCTTGTATCGATAAGGAATCAACCCAATGGAAGCTCTGATACCAAATGATAAGGAATCACTACCAGAAAAGTAAGATTCAAATTATCTTATTGATTGAATATCTCAAGGCAGAAATATTTGTTTGAATTTCGAATCACTCTACGAGCAAAATTATGATCAGTTCTTGAATGATTTTAAACATACAACTTAAACTATATAATTTTGCAAAGAAACTTAGCTTCTGGCTAAATGAAAGTTAAGAACTTAGCTTGTTAATTAAATGTGTCGTCAAGTCAAGAACATTTATTTAAGATTTGAATCACTTAGTAAGTTAGATTCATCGTGTCAAGATGATTTTAAACATGAATGACAAAAAAAAAAACTTCGCATTGGTTAAAAGGGAAATCACAAATTCTCCTTTTACTACTTTATATAGCCTCAAAATGCACTCCATCTACTACCGTAAGTCATTTCAAGAATTTGTATCTTGAAGTGTTTGTTGCAAAAATAAGACTTGATTCGATTACAACTTGAGTTTAACTTTAATAGAACTTGACTTGATCTTGAGCTAATTTGAATAACATTCTTCACAGCTTCCTTCAAGTTCAGTTCATATTGTATTATTGAGATGTCTTGATTCATATCATATATGATGAATATATGATCAACAACAAAGTCAAGACAGTTCTCGTGAAACCATAACTCATTCAGTGTCACTGTGGGAGAAACCATAACTCATTCAGTGTCACTGTGGGTTTGAAGAAAGAAGGCTGTAACAAATCAGCCAAGGGCCATGCCACAAAGATATTCATCAGATACAACCGTGTAAGCAATGATATCAAGAAAGGGACTCAGATTCGTTAACAGAAGCTTCGGCTGCAGAGTTTTGGGCTTCTAATAGCTTCATTTGACGCTCAGCATGTTCTCTTTCACAGGCACTGATTCCCATTATAATATCAAGCATTGTACCAGTTGTGCCAAAAAACACAAGGGGTGCCAGTGACTTCCTCTTTATTCCCACTGGAATTGCTAGCAACGCTCCTGCTACTGAGAATACCCAAGTGCCCAGCGCACTGTGGAATGCACAATAATCAATCAAATCTCAAGAGAAAATCCAGTTGAAAGAACAAAAAAAAGAAAAAAAAAAAAACGGAACATGGTGTATTATAGCCCAAGTTCACCGCTAGCAGATATTGTCCGCTTTGGCCCATTACGTATCGCCATCAATCTCACGGTTTTAAAATGCGTTTGCTAGGGAGATGTGTCCACACCCTTATAGAGTATGTTTTGTTCCCCTCTCTCACCGATGTGGGATCTCACACGGTGCTCGAATGGTCATGCTCACCAAAATTTAAACCGTGACTACCAAAAAGTTAAAACATTTGACACAACGTTTCGAACAAAGTTTCTGCTTCCATTTGATCCAGAAACACAAACAATGGGATTCTCCCTGGGTTTAGGAAAATTTTGCTCAAATTTTATGATAAGCAATTTGGGATTTATTTGCACAACAAGATGATGCTAATAATATAAGATTCAAGAGAAATTCTTCATTTTCAAGTCTAAAGCCGTGTAAGAGAAAAGGTAGGAGGAGAGAGCTTACTTTGAAACTGAGCACTCCTCAAGATGCTTCACTTGTTCTTGGCTTCCCATAGCTCTTCCTCAATTACTAATGAAAAACAGCAACAAAATTAAACTCCAAAATTAGCTCTCAACCATATGGATATCAAAAGTCAAGCACCAAAAAATCTCATAATTAGAACGATTGAAAGGATCATCATCCGAGGAAATTCTACTCGGATTTACATATATGGTTGTCCAAAATAATCCATATTGATTGGTCGTGGAATTTGGACAACTTGACCCTGAAATTTATATACACAAAAACAGCAAATAGTTAAGATCCCGCATCGGATGGAGAGGGGAGCGAAACATTCCTTATAAGGATGTGGAAACCTCTCTTTAGTAGACGCGTTTTAAAACTATGAAGCTGATGATGATATGTAATGGGTCAAATTGGACAATATCTACTAGCGGTGAGCTGTGTGCCAGCGATGACGCTGGCTCCAAGGGAGTGGATTGTGAGATCCTACATCGGTTAGAGAGGCATTCCTTGTAAGGGCTTTGCTAGCGGTGGATGGTGTGTTAGCAAGGACACTAGGCCCCCAAGGAGGGTGGATTGTGAGATCCCATATCGATTGGAGAGACATTTTTATAAGGGTTCTGCTAGCGGTGGGCAGTGTGTCAGCGAGGACGCTGACCTCCAAAGGGTGGATTGTGAGATCCCACATCGGTTGGAAAGACATTCCTTATAAGGGTTTTACTAGCAGTGGGCAGTGTGACAATGAGGATGCTGGCCCCAAGAGAGATGAACTGTGAGATCCCATATCAGCTGGAGAGACATTCCTTATAAGGGTTCTGCTAGCAGTGGGGAGTGTGCCAGCGACAACGCTGGCCCCTAAGAGGGTGGATTGTGAAATCCCACATTAGTTGGAGAGACATTCCTTATAAAGGTTTTGCTAGCGGTGAGCAGTGTACCAGCAACAACGCTGGCCCCCAAGAGGGTGGATTGTGAAATCCCACCTCGGTTGGAGAGACATTACTTATAAATAAGAATGTAAAAGTGTGTACTTCTAAAACCATTCTAACTTCGAAATAATTCATAGGTTTTCAAGAAAAAATGGATATCCAGAACAGTTTGCAGTCGGGAATTCATCAATGGTACACATACAGTAAAACACCAGTTCCATCTTTTCATACAAAATGGATAAAAATCGACGAAGAATTAGTAGTTCTAGGTCAAACTTCCGTCCTCAACAAATTATCAATAGCGAAGGCTCTAAAAGCCCAAACCATAAACCTACATTTCGATTTGCAGTCATTCCTCAACTAGCATCACCTTAATTGACATCGAAGCCACAACGATCAAATTTTATGAGTAACGATGATTAAGAACACAGTGCGAGATAATCACTCCTATTTGCTGAAAAATCGAAGGCAGATAGATGATTGAAGAAAACAAAATCAAATTGATCGCAGACAGAGAGGAAGTGAAGCTAGAAGGAGAAGAGATGAAAAGGAGATTTTCACGCACCTGAACACTGGTTGACGGCGAGGATGACGCTTCTCCGGCGAGGAACTTTACAGACTTTCGATCTGGGGATGTTGAAATTAGTATTATTGCGAGGGTAAACTAAAAAATAATTTTAACTTCTTTTAAATTTTATATTTATTCTTATAAAAATGTAATTTTAAAAATTTTTAATGGATTTTTTTTAAATATAATTTCTATTAAAGAATTTAAATTATTCAAACAAATTAAATAATATTTCATAAAAAAATAAATATAATTTTTAAAGTATAATGTTCCGCACTTAAATAATAATAATTATATAACAAATTAGTTTTTGTGTTTTATAACTGGATAGGAATTTGGGTGGGGTCGGGGTGGTGACGAGATAGAAATATAATCCCTATCTTCAGCTCCGCTCCGTTGAGCTAATAGAGAAGTCTCTCTCCACCCCATCTCATTTCACTGTTTGAATAAAGATTCCCTGACTGTTCGAGATGGGTTCCAGTTGAACGAGTTAAACAAACTTTTTTTTTTGAATCGTACCCCTAAATTAGTCTTGTTGGTAGAATCTTCGAGTGTCAAACAGATAGATTCTTAGTCAAACTAACTCTAACGATCTAGCTATATGTTTTAAAGAAAACAAGTTAACTCTCGTAGGAGCGCTATAATAATAGATGACTATTCGAGGGAGGCTCTATGGAACGTTATTCGAAGTTGAGATTAGTGTTAGGATGCAACCAAATTCCTAGAAAAAGATCACGGGTGCAGCTAAAAAATAAAAACTATGAGATTAGTGTTAGGATGAAACGTAGACGATCGTTGTCCCAAAAATATAAATTCTACTAGAATCTCTTCGATTAGTTTGTATGTAAAAGTCGAGATTTATATGACGTGGTTGAATTTATCGAAAAATTTTAGCATTTTTTTTATTCGGTATACCCGTGCTTTTGACAAATATCACAAATTTTAAATATATAATAAAATGGATAGAAGAGAATTTTAATTTTTTTTTCCTTTTCTCCCTTCTTTTTCATTCTTTATTGTAAGTAATATAATTTTTTATTTTAATTTATTATTTATGAATTTTAAGATATATAAAAAATTATGAATTTTACTTTTAAGTTCTAGAAATTTATTTTAATTTTAACTATTTAATGATATTATATATTTACATAATAAATTATTGAAGAAAATAATATATATTGGTAACACTTCTATATTCCTTCTTGTATTATCTCACTTTTCTTAAAATATTATTATTTTTTTATTCAACAAAATATTTTCAATACTAATATTCTTCAATAATAAAATATTAAAATTTGTTAAATTAAAAAATTAAATATTTAAGTAATTCCAAAATTATATTTACTTTTTTTACTAGAATATATTCTTACCTTTTTTTTTAAAAAAAAAAATTATCCTTATCTTAAAAAATAATACTCAAATTCGCTAATTAATAAATTATCCTTAATTTTTGTATGTTGTTTAAAAAATATTTATGAAATTAAAAAATATATTAAAAAATACAATTTTTTTTTTTAAAAAAAAAAGGATATTAATGTTTTTCTTTAAAGTTAATACTTTTAATTTTTTCAAAAAAATTTAATAAAAAAGTTTAAAAATATTAAGGTTATTCCGGTAATTTTCAATTTTTATTTTAGAAAAATTTGTAAGAAAAAAATATTTTTCAGACAAATTGAGTTTTTTTTTTAATAAATTCAAGCTATTAAAATTAAAAAAATAAAAGCGCGTGCAGTGCACGAAGTAGAGAATTAATGGCAATATAACGGAACGGCAGTCGAATGCAGCATGTAGTCCCGCATGTGAGCCCAAATCAAGGGAGGCCATTTTCTTGGCAGGCGCTTGACGCAGCCCCCGGCTAGCGTTGAACTCGATCCAAATTAGTAACTCTTGCGGAAGAAAAATCGAAATTAAATTCTCCATTTTCCTTTGATGCTCTTACTTTCCGCTTTTGTGCAGCTTAAATCATAATTGTTTTTACCAACGCGCAGAATTTATAATGGGGATCCAATGCACTTGGACACTCCAGCGGGTTCAATTTAGGCCTTCCGTTTTGTTCCGGTGTATTAATACTAATCCAAGACCAAATTCTCTTCGCTCATCTGTTTTCGCCACCATGTCCTCCGTTTCCACTGAAAAGAGCGTCGA
Organism: Cucurbita moschata; assembly: GCF_002738365.1. NCBI lineage: Eukaryota > Viridiplantae > Streptophyta > Magnoliopsida > Cucurbitales > Cucurbitaceae > Cucurbita > Cucurbita moschata. The sequence goes on from NW_019268521.1 coordinate 2,919,101, forward strand.
TTCTGACCAGAAAGGATCGAACAACGACACTCAGAAGCCATTGCAGGTAAATCCTGGCTTCCTAATCTCTTATTCCGTTCTGTTTGATTGCGATGGGGGATTTGATTTTTCATCGCCCGCGGATTCTGTCGCCTCTCGGTGGAAATGGGTTTGGTATTGTCATGTTTTTGTTCTTTGGGTAATGCTTAGATTGTGGATTTTGTTTTCGTTTCTTGCACTACCTTATGCTTGATTATCGAGCTTAATTTACTGTGATTTCATTAGCGAGTGCAAATTTAGGGTTTGTGATTTGTTGGGGGAGCTTGGAAAGGGATTTTGCGATTCTTAATGCAGGAAGAGGTGGGTTTTGATTGGTTTCTGTCTTTTGTGGTCTGTAATCTTTGGGGGCGTTTAGAATTGGATAACTATCTGGTTATTGTGAAAGGTTTTGTTATGTGGCTTGTGTTACTGCTCCAAGTTCTTTTATGTTCATGGACCCACTTATCAATGAACATGTTGTTAGGAACACGACTCTCCACAATGGTACGATATTATCCACTTTGAACATAAGCTCTCGTAGCTTTTCTTTTGGTTTCTCAAAATGGCCTCATACCAATGGAGATATATTTCTTACTTATAAACCCATGATCAACTCCTTAATTAGCTGATGTAGGACTCTCCTGAGGTCTATGGAGCCCTCGAATAACCTCACCTTAATTGAGGCTCGACTCCTTCTCTAGAGGCTAGAAGCTTCGAAAAAAGTACGGAAATACTTGAGTGTGTGTTTGGAATGGCTTATTAAAAAAACACTGAGTGTTTTTAGAACTTTCAATATTAATCCTCACCCTGTACAAAATACACCATAGAGCCTCCCCTGAGGTCTATGGAGCCCTCGAATAACCTCACCTTAATTGAGGCTCGACTCCTTCTCTAGAGGCTAGAAGCTTCGAAGAAAGTACGGAAATACTTGAGTGTGTGTTTGGAATGGCTTATTAAAAAAACACCTGAGTCTTTTTAGAACTTTCAATATTACTATCTACTCAAAAACTAATCTCAAACTCACCTTTACACTTTTGTTGTCAGCATCACAGGAATCTGAACTTTCAGATTCCTTTTTACGAACTATAAGCTTTTGTATTGCTCTTACAACTTACCAACCAACTCTCCACTTACCCAAAAAATTTGTAACTATGATGGTTTATGAAGTACTCCAACTCTGCTTCCTTTTTTGGGAAATTCCATCGGGTTTTGGGGGATTCCTTACTGTCGTCTTCTGTGAGATCCCACGTCGGTTGGGGAGGAGAACGGAACATTCTTTATAAGGGTGTGGAAACCTCTCCCTAGAAGATGCGTTTTAAAACCTTGAGGGGAAGCTCGGAAGAAAAAACCCAAAGAGGACAATATCTGCTAGTGGTGGGTTTGAGCAGTTACGTCTTCTATTCTTTGGTGCTCAAAAGAAGTTCCATTTCTTATCAAACTAAAAAAGTTATGGGTTTATTTTCTACCTCTGGTTGTTCAGTCATACCATTGGATTTGTTTGTATGTCACAGAATGGTCCTCTAGTATTTAGTAACCAGTTGATATTACTGATATTTAGACAAGCAAATCGGAAGCTCGAGTTGAATTTTCTGGTGAAGCAATGGCACCTAGTGAAAGCTGTACTATTGCATATATACTGATGTGGCTTTATGTTTTCAATGGAGCATGCTTCACTTCAATCATTTGCGCACTTTTTGTGAGATCCCACGTCCTTTAGAGAGGGAAACAAGGCATTCCTTATAAGGGTGTGGAAACCTCTCCCTACCAGACGCGTTTTAAAACCTTGAGGGGAAGTCCAGAAGGAAAAGCTCAAAGAGGACAATATCTACTAGCGGGGGGTCTAGGCTGTTACAAATGGTATCAAAGTTAGACAATGAGTGGTGTGCCAGCAAGGATTTTGGGCCCCCTAGGGGTGGATTGTGAGATCCCACATCGTTTAGAGAGGGAAACGAAACATTCCTTATAAGGTTGTAGAAACCTCTCCCTACCATACGCGTTTTAAAACCTGAAGGGGAAACCCAGAAGGGAAAGCCCTAAGAGGACAATATTAGCCAGCGGTGGGCTTGAGCAGTACTTTCCTTCTCTAATTACCAATCCTATCTTTTGTACTAAATGACTGCTGTTATGTTGCTCGTTCAGTATTTGTTTCTTCTTATCCTTCGACAATGTCGAGTGAATATCGATGATGATTGTAATGCTTGGATGCTCATATGTTCTGGTGCCTAAATTTTGATTCCTATTTGGCTGAAGAAGCTTTAGATATTTCAAATATGTATATTAGATAACTGGAACTTACATGTTCTCTTTTAGTAAGGAAGAGATTAGTAAGGACTATATGCTTGAATGTAAGGATCGTTCTTGTTCTGTTTGGTAGGTTTCGAATCGGCTTGAAAAGTTCAAAACAACCATTTTCACTAGAATGAGTAACTTAGCGATCCAATATGGCGGAATAAACCTCGGCCAAGGCTTCCCGAACTTTGACGGTCCCGAATTTGTAAAGGAAGCAGCAATTCAAGCCATCAAGGACGGGAAAAATCAATACGCTCGTGGATATGGAGTGCCAGATTTGAACTTGGCCATTGCTGAGCGATTCAAGAAAGATACTGGACTTGTGGTCGACCCCGAGAAGGAAGTTACCGTTACCTCCGGGTGCACCGAGGCAATTGCTGCAACCATGCTTGGCTTAATAAATCCTGGTGATGAGGTGATCCTTTTTGCTCCTTTTTATGACTCTTATGAAGCCACTCTATCAATGGCTGGTGCCAAAATCAAATGCATCACGTTACGCCCTCCAGATTTTTCGATCCCTATAAATGAGCTCAGGTCTGCAATCTCAAAGGATACTCGAGCAATCCTTATGAACACGCCCCACAACCCAACGGGAAAAATGTTCACGAAGGATGAATTGAACGAGATTGCTTCTCTCTGCATCGAGAACGATGTGTTAGTTTTCTCTGATGAAGTTTATGACAAGTTATCTTTCGAAATGGACCACATCTCCATAGCCTCTCTTCCAGGAATGTACGAGCGCACCGTTACGATGAATTCATTAGGAAAAACATTCTCCCTCACCGGTTGGAAGATCGGGTGGGCGATCGCTCCACCTCACTTGACATGGGGCGTTCGACAGGCACACGCTTACCTTACTTTCGCTACCTCCACTCCAATGCAGTCAGCTGCTGCTACAGCTCTCCGAGCACCCGATTCTTACTACGAGGAGCTGAAGAAGGACTACATGGCAAAGAAAGCCATTTTAGTAGAGGGACTGAATGCAGTTGGGTTCAAGGTGTTTCCATCAAGCGGAACCTACTTTATCATCGTCGATCACACCCCTTTCGGGCTGAAGAACGACGTCGAGTTTTGCGAGTATCTGATCAAAGAAGTCGGCATTGTTGCTATTCCGACGAGCGTGTTCTACCTAAACCCAGAAGATGGGAAGAATCTAGTGAGATTTACATTCTGCAAAGATGAGAACACACTCAGGGCGGCGGTGGAGAAGATGAAGGAGAAGCTAGTTGGGAAGTAAGTCCTGATTGATCAGAGCAACCTTAGTTTCGTCGAACAATAAAATTTTCACTCACAAATGCTTCCATTGGTGTCGCTTTTAAGTTAGCTGTTTTCCCAGCTGCTTTGCTCTTCAATTTATTGCATCAATCAATGGATAAATCTAATCGAATAACGATTTCAGTTGTTTTTTTTTTATTTTTTATGGGTCAAAATAAAATATAATTGGCAAGTAAAAATAATAATTGATTTGAAAATTGAATAAAAAAAATATAACTATCTTAAATAATAATAACAAAACATAATTTAAAAAAGCTAAATTAGAAAAATATATATTTATGAATTTTGTATCATGTCTTGAAAGTACTCGTTAATTTTTGTTTTAAAAATATAATTAATTTTTAAATAATTTCAAAAATACCTTAAACTTTTAAAAATGTTTCAAAAAAATTTATTAATATAAATTAAAAATATATATATTTATGAATTTTCTATCATGTCTTAAAAAGTACTCAGTTAATATTTGTTTCAAAAATATAATTAACTTCGTTAATATTTGTTTCAAAAATATAATTAACTTCGTTAATATTTGTTTTAAAAATATAATTAATTTTTAAAATCAGTTCAAATATACCAACTTTTAAAAATGTTTCAAAATTTTTTATTAATATCAATTTAAAAAAAAAAATTAAAATCCATTCTAAAAAAATAGTCATTATTAAAATATTTATAGATAATGAGGTGTTATTTTTGAAGTAACATTAAAATATTTATAGATTATTAGGTGCCCATAGATGGTAAGAATTTTTTTTAACATTTTTTTATAAAAATAAATGTGTTAATGCTATTTTAAAAATTTTATAGGTATTTTTTTAAACATATTACTATTTTTTTCGAAGGATATTATTTTTTTTGTTATTTTTATTAATTTATTGAGTACCACAAACAAATTTAAGAATAAAAAAGAACATTAAAAAAACGCATTTAAAATTTTAAAAATCCTTAAAAAAAATTATTTATGTGTATGAAATCTACCAAAATATTTAGGCTTACCTATTCAACAAACAAAGAGAGCGTAGTCCCCAAAAAATCCGCCCAACTATGGTTAGAGTGGTCCCGATCGTCCGATCAGATTATGATTACCAATTCAACGGTGATTAGACCACGACGCAACTGACTTAACCCAATATCACCAACATGGAATCATTATCATCGCCCATATGTCAAAGGCGGGACTAATCCGACGACCCTAAACTTCCCGCCCAGACCAGATAGACGCACAATTCAATCCGACCGTCCAAATAATCAACGGCCCACATGACACGCTAGTCTTCACTGGGCCCCACCCAAGGATTCTCGGTATAAATATATAAACCTGGTCCATCTTTTCCGATTCGCACCATTTTTTATCCTTTTTTTTTCAATCAAAACCGAGGGAAACCGAAAGAAACTCCACTCCCTTCTTCGTCTTCTTCAATCTTCTCCTTCGCTTTATCTCCTTTTTTCTTTGTTTGTTTGCTAAATTTCGCCCTGTGTGTACTGCTAATCCGGCGCCGTCGCTCTGGAATGTTGCCGGCGGAGGGTAGAACTACTTTTCTCTCAACTATTTCGAGGTATAGGAGTGGTTTTTGAAGGAGGAAAGTCGAAATTGAAGATACTCGGAGATTCGGATTCTGATTCGGTCTTCATCGGCCTCGTAATGGATGGTTCGAAAAGTCAGTTGAAGCTTACAAGGACTCAGTCGTCGTTACTTCGTTCGTCGCCCACTTTCCGAACGTCTGTTCATAGTTTATCGTCCGTCACCGAGGAGGATCTCATCGCCATCCATCAAGAGGATGATGATGAAGAGAAGCAGAGGCCTAAGAAGCCTCGTAGGTCCAGTTCGTCATCGAGAGCCGGATTGAATCGATTTGCGAACCGTGTTGTTGCTATGGCTTTGCTTGTTTGCTTTACCTTCTTCTCTTTGCTCATTGCGTTCTTCTTTCTGAAGAAGGATGGGATACTCCCGTCGGCTTGCTTGTTGGCTCTGATTTTTGTTGCTATTATGCTTGTATTTGTGAGCAAGAATAAGGGATTAATTTTACATGTTCTTTCGTTTATAAAGCATTCTTGGCAAGAAAATGCCAAGAGATTCTGTTTCTCCAGGACGGATTCGACTCCTATTCAGTGGTACATTGGTGATTCGAACGGAGCCGAAGACGACAACCAAAATCAGAGAAAAATTAGCAGAGAGGGGGTAGAGTTCTATAGCAATGGTGATTTCTACGAGGGAGAGTTTCACAACGGGAGTTGTAATGGAAGTGGGGTTTATAACTATTTCCTAAGTGGGAGATACGAGGGAGATTGGGTCGATGGGAGGTACGATGGCCATGGGGTTGAGACCTGGGCGAAGGGGAGTCGTTACAGGGGTCAGTATCGACAGGGTCTTAGACATGGATTTGGAGTCTACAAGTTCTTCACGGGGGATTACTATGCTGGTGAGTGGTCTAATGGCCAAAGCCATGGCGTTGGGCTTCAGACTTGCGCTGATGGTAGCTGCTATGTTGGCCAGTTCCACCGCGGCGTTAAGCATGGTCTTGGATCTTACTATTTCAGGTATGTCTCTTGATTTTTTAGCTCTAAATGGTTTCCCTGAAGCTTTCGCGTGCTTGAATTTCATCTGTTTGCTCTTTTTGGATCTTGATTGCTTGCAGTTAATACAACAGTGAAATATCTGAGCCCAAAAATTTGGTTGTAAGGTGTCTTGGGCGTTGGATCTAAGCTCAATTTGGTTGCATTTATGGAAGGAATCTGGTTGATTATCTTTGTATAAACGTAATCTTGCTAGAATTGGTAACTATGGTCATCTTGTTCCAGGGTGTTTCTTCATTTGTTTTAGTTTTATGAACATCTGGGTTCTGAAGCGATTTGGTTATCTTATTACTTAAATCAAAGAAACGTCTCTGTTTGGAGTTTGCTTCCTCTTTGACTGTGCATAATATTTTCAAATCTGCATATGGAATGTGTAATAGAAGATTGTGAGCTCAATTTGACTTTAAGCTGCATAATGGGCTGCTCCTTTATGACCCATGTCATTAATTATCTTATTCATTACGCATTTAGCGCTGAAATGTCGTTGGTTTACTGATAAACTAGCTGGCTGGTTTTCTGTTGGGGGTACATAAATTTAATTACAATCCCAAAATGCATTTGCCTGTGCTGTAGAAATGGAGATAGATATGCTGGAGAGTACTTTGGGGACAAAGTTCATGGTTTCGGAATCTACCATTTCGCGAATGGCCATTGTTACGAAGGATCATGGCATGAAGGCCAAAGGCAAGGATATGGCACGTATACGTTCCGAAACAGCGAAGCCAAATGCGGTGGATGGGATGCTGGTAGCCTCAAGCAGCCTCTCTCGCCGCTGAGCGAGGCCGTTGTTGAAGCTGTTCAGGTATACCTAATTGATCACTAGTCACCATTGTTGTGAGAAATGTAGCTCTTACTGAGAATTGAGGTGATTGTAATCATGTTTATACAAACTGCAGGCATCTAGAAAGGCAGCAAGGAATGCTATAAACCTTCCCCGATGGGATGAACAAGTGAATAAAGCTGTGGTTGCTGCTAATAGATCGGCCACCGCGGCCCGAGTCGCAGCCATCAAAGCCGTTCAAAATCGAATGGACGGTAAGTTCTGCGATTCGGATGTGTAAGTCTCTGCTTGTTGCTAATTTTACAAGGCAGGCAAAAACAAAAACCCTGGTGGCTGCAAACTCACCGGAGGTGTTTTCAAGTATGTATCAGCATCACTCTTCAACTTGTACATTCCATGTATATTAATGAATTAGAGCACTTTTTGGTCTCTGTTTCTGTAGATTTCAACTCTATTGCCCACACTCAATGGTCCCTAAGCTATATACCTTGATATCTATTTCTGTATCATCAAGCCAAGCCATCTCTATCCGTAGAATTCCTTATTATTTCATTTAAATGATTCCATGGTCTCAAATTCAAACCCAAACACCATAATACCATTATTTTTTAGGGTAGGTGGACGCAAAAAGGGGAAATTTGTAGCCCATATAGCTTAAACCTTTTGACTTTAGAAATAATTCCAACTTCATTCAAATCTCGTGGTTAAATCTCATGCTCGTACTTGTTGAAAAAAAGAAGGTTTTTATATTCCAAGTATGAACAAAACTCAGATGAATTGATATGCTCTATTAAGAACCACGAACCTTTTAATTAGCCAATGTGTGACTACTACTCTCAATAATCCTCCATTCGAATAGAGTACACCATAGAGCTTCCTCTGAGACCTTATTCTCTGGAACTCTCGAACAACGTACATCATAACTAATGTGGGATTACTACTCTCAATAATCTTCGGGATGTGAATTAAAATTTGGATTTTTTATGATGCCAATGAGAGGAAGGCATGTGCCATGATTCTGTCCCATGGGATAATATGGTTGCTTTTGGTCATAATTTTTACACATAGCCATTGGCTCCATCATGTGTCTGATGGTGCAGATTACTTCTTTTCTACCAATAAAACTCTCTCTCTCTCTCTCTTCAAACTCATCATGAGTTAAATCTTTTTCTTTCTTACTTTTGCTTTCAATTTGACTTTTTAATAAACTTATTTTACTTTCCAACTGCTTTTGCTTACTATTCTCATTAGTTTAAATGCTTACCTCCCATTCAAATCTTACTAATATCCATGGAATCCATTTCCAAAAAGAAAAAGTTAAAAACTTTTATAAAGAGTTCTCGAACTCTTGATTCAACAGATTCATCCCCTCATCGTTAAGTCGAATGATAAGTAATTACAAGTCTAAAGACCCTTTAGGCGTTTTTGAAATTCAAAGATCGAATCAAACACAAACGTCAAAGTTGGAGGCTAAACAAGAGTTGATTACAAATTCAAAAGTTCAAAGACGAGAAGGTGAATTTGAATGAAGATGAAGAGGCAAAGAAAAGGATGTCCAACAAAAACAAAAAGGATAAAGGAAAGAGGAAGGAAAAGGTGGGGAATGAAGAAGACAACTCCAAAAACATGTTACAATGAGAAGCTTAAGAATTGGATTTTCGTGGTTACGACCTTTTTTTAATGCTCAATGACAACCTCTCGATAGTCATTGTTCGGCCTCTCTTACTACCATAGTAGCTCCTAATGTGATCAGCACCAATCGTATTCAGGTCACAAAGCTTACACATTCACAATGATTCATTAATTCCGCTTTTTTTTTATAGAGAAAAAAACATAAGTGTTGCAAAGCTTAAATCTCTCTATCAACACTCTGTCTACTCAAAACATGCAAACATGGAGGAAGACAGGCACTGTCTGCGAGTGTTCTTTGTGTTTTTGCATTATTTTTTGCTGTCTCTTTCTCCAACTTCTTCTTCCACTTTCCCCATTTTTCTTATTATTCTATGATTCTTTTTTTTCTTTTTCTTTTTCTTTTTTTTTTACATTTTTGTTGGGTTTTATTTTTTTCATAATCAACTTTATCCCTTGGGATATGTAATTCAAAATAAATTATTTTAAATATCAAAACATATTTTTTACTCGATATAAATAATACACTAATTATCATTTCAAAATATTTTAAAATTAAACTTGACAAATTTAGTGCATAATTTCAAATCGATCTCATTTAAGACATGAAAAACGAGATAATCATTCCGAATAACCTTTCTATGAACTATTAACAACTATAGAATAAGCAACCAATTTAAATTATCTAAGAAAACGACCCTTTCATCCTTACCTTCGCAATTATTGAGCTAATATATAAACAATTAATAGGGCTATATGGGTTTTGTTGTATGCATTTGACCATGAACAATATTGGTTAAAAATGCAAGACATTGCACATATGACTGTTACCCACCAAATAAAAAGAAATAATTTTGATAGCAATTAAAAAAAGAAAAATCCCACAATGATTCTTTACAAAATCCACTTTCTTTGTCATTTTCTCTACTTACAGATTCCAATAACACTCAATAATGCAACCATTTTTCATTTATGGATAAATATTTATAAAAATAAAAAAAAATTAAATAAAAAAGGGGTAAAATTGCAAAGTGGTGTATGAAAGGTTCTTTAATTTGAGAATTTTCTAGTTTTTGGGGTTTTTTTTTGTATTATTTTTACCCTTCCTTTTTTGATGATAGAAGAAATTAGCATCACAGGTGGGATTGAAAGCAACTTGGGGTATATTTCAAAAGCAAATACCCCAACTTTACTGTTTTTTTTTTCTTTGTTCTTTTAGCGTTTGTGTTAATGTTCGTAATTTTATGGTAAAATTGCAAGTTTCCGTATAATCCAAAAAAAAATCTATTTATTGTTAAATGAACACGACTCTCGACAATGGTAACATCTTGTCTATTTTGAGTATAAGCTCTCGTGCCTTTGTTTTGGGCTTCCCAGAACGCTTCAGACCAATGAAGATTGTATTTTTTTTTATTATAAACTCATGATTATTCTCTAAATGGGTCGAGGTGGGACTTTCATCATCGAACACTTGTCCCTAAAATAAGTTTCTAGCCATTTCAATTTTTTAACCGAAATTATCAATCTATTAGATATAAATGTAAATTTTATGTCTGAAGGAAACTCTAAAATTTTAATTGTGTCTGATAGGTCTATAAATTTAAAAAGTTTGAAAATTAATGGATTAAATTTATAATTTTAGAAGTTTATATTACACAAGCTTATAAGTCATTTTCAACACACACGAGATCGTGTCATTAATAATATACATACAAAAAGGAAAGATTCCAAATTTAATTTTATATCTTTAAAAGAAAATCAAGGGTTTTTTCCTTTTAATTAAATTAAATGATGAATAAGACTTATATTTTGACTTTGTAACCTTTGAAAGCCGACCATACACAAACTTCAAATTGCATTCATAATCATTCATTTATATCATTCTTCACACAAAATCTATGAATATATATATATATAAAACACTGTTTTCTTAAAAGCGATTTTAAACGTGTTTTTTTTAAAAAAAAATTGTCCCTATTTTCTATAATATTTTATGAGGAACGAGCTGGAGACTTACTTACTCGAAGGTAAGAGTAAGTGTCACACAATTGCACTGTAAGTCTTTAAAGAACGAGATTGTGACCGTTAGTGTGTATGTGTATGAGAGAGGGTTTTAAAAAAAAAAGTGTTTTTCTATATTTATTCACTTTGTTTTTAACTAAAAATTAAGTAACGTAGATAATTCAAACCTTTGACGTTTTGGTTGAAGGCATATCTTATTCAGTCGTGTATTTCATAGCATGACAAATCAACGACCCGATAAACACTCCATCTCTTAATTAGTATTTGTTGGTTGAACAACACAAAGTGTAGTTTTAACTTCTACACAATGGCATTTTGGGAATGCAATCAAAATGTTACAAAGTCATGTCTTCAACCAAATCAAACCATACAAACAAAAATGTCAAATGAGTGAATTCAAATAAAATAATTGGAAGGTGAACCACCAAAAACCATTATTATGTGTCATTTTAGTCCCCAACATCATGTCACGGAGTTGGTGAAGAAACCTCATATATATATATATATATGTATACACACACACATACACGGACATAGACATGTCCACGGAGCGGGCGGAGATGGGAAAGCCTTCTCCGCCACCTAATTCATTGGAATGAGGAACTCAATACAAGAGATTTGCAGAAAATGGGTTTAGGAAATATATATTGTAAGGTGTTGAAAATATATTTATATTAAGATAGGCAGGGACGGAGAATATAATCCCGTTCCCGACCCCATTTATCAAACAAGAAAAAATATTCTCCACTCCGTCCCCCATTCCCGTCTAATTTCCCGCAAGGCCCGCTGTCTCGTACGTAAATTGACATCTCTATACACGTGTGTATCCTAATTTAGTTTTTATTCTTTTTAAATTTTAAAATTATATTATCTAAGTTGTTATATGCCAAAGTCTCACCAATTAAAATTCAGAAATGTGTTTATTTTTAATTTAAATAAATAGTCATGGGAACGTATTAGAACAATTGGGCCGGATTATAACAACTTTGAGCCCAAAAAGTTGCCATCCTGAGAAAGATTCGGCCCAATAAGCCTCCACGGGGTGGCCATCCTTTTTTTTTTTTTTTTTTTAATTTGGTGAATTTTTGAACTTATAGCCACACTAACCATGTTCTTCATTCAAATTATTAGGGTATTAATACTCAATACCACCATCCTATTATTTTAATTTTGTTAATTAATCTATAAAATATATATAATATGATTAATTCATTTCAAATCATTATCCTATCCTATTATACTTTCGACGTTAATTTATAATAATTTATAAGAGAATGAATATCATATTCAATAAAGAATAATTATTTTTACCTGTTACAATCACACTCTTACAATAGCAGGATAGCGATTGTGTGGCACTCGTTCTAACCAAGCGAAGAAGTCAGTCACGAGAAATTCGGACATCGAGACAACGTCAGCATATGTTTGGGTCTTGAGTCACTGTGCAAGAAAAGGTTCAAAAAACGTGAGTGAAGAAATACATTCGAAAACAAAGAATAATCATCTTTACCTGTTACGATCGCACTCTTACAATAAGAGGATAGCGATTGTGCGACATTTGTTCTAACCGAGTGAACAAGTTAGTCACGAGAAATTCAGACGTCGAGACAACGTTAGCATATGTTCGAGTCTCGAGTCACTGTGCAAGAAAAGGTTCAGAAAACGTGGGTGAAGACATACATTTGAAAACAATTTAAAGAATCGAATAAAGCAATGCTATAGGACTGTAAGCAAATAAAGAAATACCAAGTCACTCCAAATAAATTAAATTAATAAAAGAGAGAAGGAGACGAAGCGAAGCTCGTAACACTCATCCTTGTCTTCATCTCCACGAAACAATCTGAAACTAAACAAACCTCAGAATACAGAAATGGCGGCTGTCGGAATTGCTTCTGCAAAACCAGGAAGCCATTCCTTTCTCCCGTCCTCTCCCATCGTTTTCCGATATATATAATCTTCCCATATTCCGATTCCCTTTCCCAAATCCTTTCATAATATAACAAAACTACCCATGGCTTTGAGCCCACCTCCCCGCACAACCAACGACCGCCGCCATGCCAGAACCTTCCACCTCTACTGGTGCCACCAATGCCATCGGACCGTCACCCTCGCCTCCGCAGAACCGTCGGACCTCACATGCCCACGCTGTTTCGGCCACTTCGTTGAAGAGGTCCACCTCCCCCTCCCCGAACTCGATCCTTCACCGGAGACTCGTTTACTCGAAGCTCTCTCACTAATGCTAGACCCACCGGTTCGTCTCTTCAATTACCGACACCCAGACCCGGACCGCCGCCGTCCACCGCTGCATAGGTTCGACGATTTCGACCGGAGATCATTTAGCGATCCGGAAGGGGACGAATGGCTGCACTGGCGAACACGACGGCGCAGTCGAAGCCTGGATGAGAGGGACAATTCCGGCCGACAACCCCCAAATCCGAACCAGTCTCGAACTGTCATAGTTCTCGGTCCCCCCGACCAGTTTCAGCCGATTCAGCCCATAATACCTCGGAGAGCCAATCCAAGAGACTACTTTACCGGGCCAAGACTCGACGAATTAATTGAAGACCTGACACAGAACGATCGGCCAGGGCCACCGCCGGCAGGGGAGGAGGCGATCGAGAGGATACCGACGGTGAAGATAGCGGCGGAGCATCTGAAGAACGACTCGCAGTGTCCAGTTTGTAAGGAGGAGTTTGAGGTGGGGGGAGAAGCAAGGGAATTGAGTTGTAAGCATTTATACCATTCGGAGTGTATAGTTCCGTGGCTTCGGCTTCACAACTCTTGCCCAGTTTGTAGGCAAGAGATACCGCCATTGCCGCCGGAGAATGGAGCGGCGGGAAATTCTGAAAATGGAGTACGGATAGGGAGAGCATGTACCAGGTGGTGGAATCGGTTGGCGTCTTGGCTATTTCGGAATAGGTATAGGCAGATTAGTCCTTCAAGTCCACCGAACCGCTTCAATGCTTCTTCTTATCCAGGTGATGTCTAATTTATTTTGTGGGATAAAAATTAATAAAACATCTATTAATTTTCCCATTTGTCTAAAAAAAAATATCTTAAAATTTCTCTTAAATTATTTGAAAATACCCTTTAATTTCTTCAAATTTTTATTAATACCCTCTTAAAAACTTAAAAAACAGTATTTTAAAACTTTTTTTTAAAAAAATTGTGACAAATATAAAGTTTGCGAGTATTTTTTATTTTTATTTATTTTATTTTTGTCGTTACTATGTCTTCAAAATATTGGATCCTCACAAGGGAAATTGACATTTGATTAAAAAAGATTTGTACGAACATAAATGAAAGATGCACATGCAATAATTTGAGACCTATCGATGATGGTGGTGAACTCTTATGTTTCTAATGGGAGACAAAATCATGTCCGGGAAAGAAATCAATCCACTCTTCCTAAGGAAAAAAAAAACATTTTTACAATAAAAATTAGCAAGAAAAATTAAAAATGGGTTGTTGAATTTTTCTAAATTGAAAATAAAATAATAAAAAGTGACGAGAACATAGCTGAAGTATTTCTATTCTTCCCAATTTTAATCCATTTACCAGAAATTAATTCATGGGGTGGTTCATCGTACCTCTCTTCCTTAGCCCTTCGAATGACGATATTTTTGCTGCAAATAACTTGGATTTTACTTCATTAGGAATGTAAATACGTGAGCTCATATACTGGAAAAGACGAACATAATCATTAGATTCGTTACCAGGATGAATTTGGTATGATGCCACTCCACTGCCTGCTTTCAAATAGCTTCTCATTATCTACAGTTTCAGCCAAGCACCGATAAGATGATTCAAGTCTTTGATCTGCAGAAATGAGATTGTCTTCAAAGATCATAGTTTCCAAAATGTACAATTTCTTATACCTGATTGTGTTAACTCAAAGCATAAACTAAAACGTTTTTCTTAAGCCATTGCAAGATTTCTCCCCCAATTTATACCATCTCATGCAATAAATATTCAACAATGAGCATAAAAACATGTAAATGCATGAAGAACAATGATAATACCACACTTACTAAAGAATTTCTATGTAAATGATTCGAGGTTACTAAGTCTTTACCTTGTTGGTAGATTGAAGGTTGGCGTTAGGATGCTAATTTCTCCACATTTGAGTGGCTCGAACTTTGGGTACAGGTTTGATGTTGTTGGGAACAATGACCCTCCACATTGGTACAATATTATCCACTTTGAGCATAAGTTCTCGTGGTTTTACTTTTGGTTTTTCCAAAAAGTCTCATGCCAATGGAGTTAATCTCCCTCCCTTATATACCCATGATCTTCCAATTAGCCAATGTGGGACTCCAATAATTCTCAAGAATCTTCCCCTCGAACAAAGTACACCACAAAGCCTCCTCTAAGATCTCATTCTCTTGAGCCCTTGAATAGCCTCCCCTTAATTGAGACTCGACTCCTTCTCATAAACCCTTAAACAAAGTACATCATTCGCAACACTTGAGTCACTGTGACTACACTTTCGAGACTCACAATTTCTTTATTCGACGCTTAAGGATTCTATTGACATAGTTAAGTTAAGGTGAGAGCATGACTCTGATACCATATTAGGAACATCCCCATTAGTATAACATTGTCTACTTTGAACATAAGCTCTAATGTCCTTACTTTTAGTTTTTCCAAAAGGCCTCGCGCCAACGGAGTTAGTGTCCCTCACTTATATATCACTTAGTCAATATGGCAAAACTAGACATCAATTATGATCAGGCTATACAGCAGTTATGCAAAGAGTTGAACATCAATTATTATTTAGCAACAGAAGTGGTTGGCAAAATCCTAGAAAGCGGTGGGGAAAAAAATTCGCCTGTGTAAGTATAAAACGAACTTAAAGGCAAAACTAGATATCCTAACCAAACCTATCATTTAGTTACCCCAATTCTTCAGTCCTGAAGCAACAAAACCTACATATATTACTTTGTCTCCCCTATCTTTTTGTGCTATATAGCTTATAAGCATAAGCTTCATATACTACCTGCAACTGCCTTAGGCTTCTTGTCCGTAACACCATGATTTTCAAGAAATGAACCCCTGCAAGATCTAACAAAATAAAGTGAAAGAATTATCACACAGCCAGAATTTCCCTGAAAATGCTAGTTCTAACCTTAAGTTTCTTGTCCAATGTTTCCTCGGAAGCCATTCTCAGACCTCCTTTACCCAAACCAAGCCTTGCAGATAGAACTTCATGACTAAAATGCACCATGAATCACATCGCACTATAAATATATGATCATAGACTTTTTCTCTTCAGACCTAAAAAAAAACTTAGTAGGAATCACAGGCACTAGTAAAGTGTACAGACCTTTTAGGAATATTTTGGTGTCTGCTGATGCAGAATCAATATAGTATCTGTTCTTTTTGTCCTGCCAATTAGTGGAAAGTATCGCAGATGTTATAAACCTACGCTGTAATATAGAACGCATTTAGAAACAGTTTGTTCAGATGTCTACCTTCAAGAACAGATTCTTACTGAGTCCACCGCCCAAATTCTCAACATATTTTGCTTGATGTTGATTCGGTAGAAAATACTCTTCCGTTAGCTTGCAAGGAAATTAACATTAGAATTACCTGTGCTTCAACCGCCAATACAGCAGGATGTTCGTATCTGGAAAAATCAATTTGAAGCTCCTACAGAGATTTATTGACTACATTAGCGAGAGACAATAAGAAACAAAACGGAAAATCAAATAAACATAATCTAGTCATCAGATATCAATCTGGAAACGATGAACAATGAAGAAAACAAGTTCACTCCCTAATCTAGAGGAAATCACTGAGGCATCGTACAAACTAATCTACCGCTCTGTTCCAGAGCTAATCCAAGCAAGTGATTATAACGCCAATACCAAAGAAATGAGAATGATCGGAGTTCTACAAAAGCTCTACAACAGGCCTCTAACGTTCGATCGGGAGAAAAGACCTACGCTCTCGAGTACAGCACGAGGCATAAACTTAAGCCATGGAAATTGATAAACGAGAACGAAAAGGAGCGAAAAATCCAAGTACCTGCAACAGCGAAAGCAACTCTTCCCTGGTGACAACCTCCTCCGCCATACTGAAGGAGAAAGCACAAATTCAGAGCAAAGAAGTACGCCGGAGAGATTAGGCCTTGAGGACGAAAGTTTACACCAAGATGAAACACCTTTGGAAATCCAAACTCAACAACCAGACTGGTATAAATCCATGTCGCAATCGCTGATTTAGCTCCCCTTGCTTTCTTGGACCAACGGTCCAAATCGATCCACAGCCGAAACCCAAATTTAGCCCGACCGAGTCAAACCCGGCCCATCACAATTTTCAGATAATTCTAAATTTAATCCCTAATCTTTTAAAATTCTTAATTTTATCCTTATATTCCCAAAATTTTCAATTAATCCCCATATTTAAAAAAAAAATTAAAATTTTTAAATGGTAATTATAGTCTAAATACTCATACGTTTAAATATATTAATAAAACAATAATTTAATGATAATAAAAATAAAATCGAAATATATAAAAGAATTGAATGGTGGTTGAAATTTGCATAGAGCCAATGGGGTCCTAAAAGATCTTATAAATTAGTTTGTTTCGTTGAGCACCATGGTCCGTGATGGTCCGTGAGGCTACCCAACACGGTCCAAATGCAATGTAGCACAAACGGTCCAAGATGGGGGTCACCCATTTATTTAATTTACATCGGTTTGTTTCTTTTTTTATAAATATTTTTTAATTCTAGGGAAGTTTAATAATATAATAATTATTATTAAATTAATAAAACTACATTTTAACTTTGCATTTTTGTAAAGGCATTTTTTACCTTTTTTTTTTTATAATTATATTTAAAAAATTAGTGTATTATTTGACAAAATATAAGTTTTTTTTTTTTATTAATTTAGTTTATTATTATTCATGGGTTGGAAAATGACATAGATATTAAACACACACAGTGAGGGAATATAACAAAATGGAATTTAAGCCACAGCTTGCAACAAATCGGCACTGAACCTAATTAATACCCAGAGAGTGACCGTTGATGGTAGGCGACCACACCCATACCTATCCATCTACTATTTTATGTAACACGGAAGATTCGGATTCAACATCTGATGATCGTGAACTATCCGCAACTGCAAAATGTTACTTTATTGTCAAGACCATCCTTACAATGACGACACGGTCACGTGAAGACTATTTCAATAGACCAACACATATTTGATATTTCGACTTCACTCACAAGCATCCTGTAAAAAAAATTAAGACGTCGTTGAACATAAAAGTGTTCTAAGCAAAGCATGTTTAACCATAATTTTACAAGAACTTTCTGGTCCCCTTCTCGACCCTCCATAAACACTCTCCGAAAATCAGCATCGTCGTTGTTTAGGTGTATTTGATTTTACTTCAAACTTCCGTTCATGAATAAATTTTATTATTTAAAAATAATAATTAAATGCATTGAAACATATTTAAAAATTCATAATTTTATTATTTTACAAGTATAGACTTAAATGAATTTAATCACTAAATTTGTAATTTAATCTATATTTTTTTAATAAAGAAAATTATTATTTTTTGGATTGCAAGTGGAAAAATGTCCGGTAGTCAGCAAATTATATAAAATTATATAATTCAAATAAATAAGAAGGAAATAATTAAAATTTATAAATATATTTATCTATTTATAAAAAAAAAAACCATGAATAAATTTTCATCCAAGGGAAATTTATTCATGATTTTTTATTTATATAAAACCTCGTAAAAAGAAAAAAAAAACATGACGTCATTATAAAGGTAGCGTTACTTATAAAATAATTTTGAAAATTATTATTAATTTTCCGAAATTAAGGAGACAGGTTTAGTAAACGATAAGAAACCTTTCAATCAATCATATATATTATTATTTATGACATCACCATCTACTCCTAACAAGATTTGACGTCAAAAAAACTGGAAAAATAATAAAGCTGTAATCAACATAGTTAGCTACGAAAAGAAAGCCGCAACCACACTATAACTACCCTACCCCATATAACACCCAATCAAAATTCCTTTTTTGACAATAAATAAATAAAAAAAATTAACTCTTTTAATATTTCCGCCTATTTTCCTGATTTCTCATGATCTTTGCTAATAATATAATTAAATTTTTAATTCATATTAATTATATTATATAATCAACAATTAATAATAAAAATTACATAATAAAACCAACTACCACAGAGATTACATTGGAAAAAAAAAAGTCCAATCTCATGTGAGCTCGTCGGTTAATCACACTAATTAAAAAAAAAAAGAAAAATATATATTTTTGTCACTGTCAGTAATATCTTCACGTAAATTACGAAGATATTAAAATTAAAAAAAGAAAAAGAAATATAATATTTTGTAAAATTAATTATCGATTTTAATTTTAATTTTTTTTTTTTTTTAGCAGAAGCTCCACAAGCTGATGTCGCATTCCTCTTCGTAAAAACCGTCAATTTCACCCTCCGGCATTGAATCGAAACCGAACCAATCTCCGGTGATCATTTCGGTAACGTACTTCGGCGACTGAAGCGCGTCAAAATAATGGCACCAAGATTCCATCTCCGCCGTTGGATTCTCAAATATAACCGACACGTCATCATCCGCTTGATCGGAAGGTGACGAAACGTTGGAGGATAGTGGAGTAACAACGGCAGAGACATTTTCCGGGAAGCCATTAGCGGCAGCAGCCGCCACACGTTGGATGGATTTAGGAGACATAATATCATCGGAGGAATCAATGTGATGATGTAAACGACGGAAGTGACAGTAATTGGAAACGGGAACGGAGTTAGCAACTTCCGGGAAGTTAAGACTGGCGGAGGCGGAGGTGCCTTTGAGACATAAAAGTGCGGCGTCGTAGGCACGCGCCGCGGCTTCCGCTGTCGAATAAGACCCTAACCAAATTCTTGTCTTTTGATTTGGCGCTCGAATTTCGGAGACCCATGAGCCCCAGCTTCGCATTCTGACACCCTTGTACTTTTTCTTCGACGGCGGTAACGCCGGAGAGGATCCCACCGCCGTGTTCTCAGCCTTCTTCACCATTGACTATGGATTGATTGTGAATTGGAAAGGAGGCGGAGATTTATATATAGAAGAAGTGTGGATCTAATAGGCTTATCTGATCTGTTAGTCTACACATGCAAGAATGGGGGACAGATGTTTTTTTTTTTTTTTTTAATAGTATTTAATATTAATGTACATGTGATGAAATTACCATTTTGTCCTTATAGTGTATTGAATTGAATTGGTCAAAAATGTGATTTTATTATTTTCGGATGTATATTGTCTGTCTATCATTTTCATTTCCCAAACATTACATCCCTTCTTTCCTAATATATAAATATTTCATTTAAATCATATTTTTGGTCTTTTATTTATTTTTGGATAAATATTAATTATCTCCCATATTCTTTCAATTAAAACCCTAAATTACCCCTAAATTTTATGAATTATATCAATTAAAACCATATATTTTCATAAATTAATTTATTTAATCCTTTATTAAATTGTCATTTTAAAACTACCACTAAATAACAATTAAAATTCTAAAATTTCATAAATTAATTAATATTTTATAATTACTCCTAATTTTTTTTAGAGATATATTAATTTAAACCCTAAATTTTTGTGAATTTGCCAATTTACCCCTCCGTTTTGAAAACTACCTCTAAACTTTATTAAAAACCTAAACTACCCCTAAAACTAACTCTTTTACTTATTATTTGTTATTTAACACTAACACATAAGCCTCCCCAAGCAAACCAACTCCCAATTAATTAACCAAGTTTAAATTTTAGGGGGCACAATGGTAATTTCAAGCTACATTGAATAACGTACATTATATTTAATAAAAAATGATGCTGTACGAACATGAGAAATAAAGATAAAAGAGAGACAAAATCGTATGATAATAATAGTACCAAATAGGCAGCTTCCGAGATTTTGCACTCCCAGATCTTCATTAATGCAAAATCTTCCTAACCTAACTTTTTTTTTTTTTTATATCTTTCTTTCTTTTAAATTAATTTTTTATTTATTTTGAAGTCGGAAAATGACCGAGATTTAAATTTAATTTCTAATTAGTCCTAGTGTCCATTTTAAAATACGAATGAAGATCGTTTGTTCGTCGTATTTAAACTATAATCATCCTAATTGTCAATTGTATTATCACATTATTTAATGACTAAATTCGAACATAAAAAAAAAATCATTTTAAAAATTTTTAAGTATTAAACAAATTAAATAATAATAATAAAAAACAGAGGTTAAAAGAGGAATTACGATCATACCCTTGAAACTTTTCATTTTGTCTTCTCATTTTGAGAAAATAAGGTAGCAATCATGGTTGTACTTCAACCGTGTAACGTTGTGATCTTGACAAGCTCACGACAAGCTTTTAAGAAGAAACTCAAGCCCTATTCACATTTTTCACCCGACGTTGTGGCTTCGTCGAACTTTCGATGAGGTTTGCGTTCATCTACCAAACATTGCTTGTACTGAATCCAAACTTGTTTAGCTACACGTCATTCGTGCGTGCATGTGTCAATCGTTGCAACACAATATGTTGCATCTCATTGTCATCTCGATTCCCAACAACACGATCCACGCACTGTAATGTCATCCATGTCTCGAGACACATCAAGCATCTAAATTTGCTCGAACACATTCATTGGGAACTAACCCATGTGTTAAAGGTTGGATTATACACCCGCTATCCATGCTGTATATAATTTCACGGTTAGTTTTGAATAAAAACGGTTAATAATTTATTTTAAAAATATTTGTTAGAAATTTTTTTAAAAAGTTTTATTAATATTGTTGAAAATTTGAAAGCTATAGCGTGTTTTTTTTTAATATTAATTTAGCTAAATTTTAAATTATAGCTAAATAGGTAGTTTATTCCCATATAAATTATAATTGGATAAGGAAAAGAAAAATATAATTATTTATTAAAGCGGAAAAAAATAAATAAAAAGATCAATGAAATAGAAAGACGCGGAGTCTGATGAAGCTATACAGCTGGTGCTCCACTGTCAGCTGAAAACGCGTTTTACACTATCACTTATCTACTAGTAATTTTATTTTATTTTATTAAATTTGAAATTGATTTTATAAATATTAAAATAAAAATACAGAAAAATGACGTCTCAACTGTTTTTTTAAACGGTTTAGGTTGGAATGACTTGACTTTATTACCCCCATACATATTTCATAATAAATGGTGTGTGGCCAATTTGTAAATTTCCGATTCTGATGGGTACGTACGGCCAATAAAATAAATAAATAACCTCTTTATTTATTGTTATTATATTATTTTCCAGGGGTTTTTTTACAAAATATATATAAATTCGAGGACCAGAAAGCAAAAAAAAAAAAAAAAAAGGCTTTCCAAGCTGGGCCAGTGGGACGGAAATTTGCCATACACTTTCTACTTTTCACTCCCAGATATTCGAACCTAATTTAATAAATAAAATATTTAATTTTTAATTATATTTATTTAAAAATATGATTATTGGATTATTCGACCCTAGTTATTACGTTCCTATGTTGCTTAAATAAAGAAATTTAATTTCGAATCGATGACTTAGTCGACTAAAATAAAGCTCAAAATTTAGCCCTGTCTAACTCTCTATTCTCGAGTTGAATTTAGTTGAACCGTATAATTATTATTTTTAATTATTTAAAAAAATCGTACCCATTAACATTATATATCATATTAACTATTAAAATCTCATCAAATTCATATATAAATTTTTATAAATAATAATGAATCACTATTCATTACAAATATTAAATATTTTTAATATTGGTATGATTTAAAAAAATATATTTTTTAATAATCTTAAAATTTTAATATAATTATTTTTTTAATAATCTTAATTTTAATATAATTATTTTTTTAATTATTTAGAAAAATCGTACTCATTAACTTTATATATCATATTAACTATATATAAATATTTATTAATAATGAATTCATTGATATTAGTTATGAATATTAAATATGACTCAAATTTTTTATTTTTAAAAATTTTGTTTACAAAAAAAATTAGATTTTTTAAAATTGAGTTATGGACATTTTTAATAAAAATCTAAATTATAAACGTTTTATTTACCCTTAAAAAAGGTTATATTATATTAAAAAAAATACTGCCGACTTTTTTTTTTACTAGAAATATGGAGGTCACTCAGTGTACCCTCAAGTTACGATATGAAATCCAAGCCAGCTGTCATATCTTTATAAAAGAATATTCCATTAAATAAATAAATAAAATATATTTATCCGAAAATAAATGTTTTTGTTTTCCCCAAAACAGTACACATTGAAACAAATAGTATCTTATGTCCGTACAAATTACCTCAAAATTAAACAAATTTACATTAAATAATAAACTGAATTTTAATTCCCAAACCCCAATTATAATATTTTCCAAATATGATTATAACTTAATTATTTGATGTTCGAGTTCCAATAAATGTCGTCGCACCCACCAAGGTTTCTAGTTTCGTACCATCAAAATTAATTTTTTTGTTCGTGCGAAATTATAAAAAAAAAAATAATTAATTTAATATTGAAAATTAACTTTTATTCGATTTTGCATGTGGTGTTTTTTGGTATGCGACGATTCAAAATAGGATTTTTTTGTTGTGTCGAGTTTGGAGTTCGGTGGAAGTTTCCTTTTTCATAATGTTAATAAATTTAATATTTGTTTCTTTTTTAATCTCTTCCCTTAAAAATTTAAAAATAATCATAATTTTAATCCATCACTACACAGCTAATTGCACGACTATAATATTGTAACGACTAAATCCATTACTGTTAGATATTGTTCTCTGTGTTTATTAGGCAGATGTTTGTGTTAGATGAACACATACTCTCCATAATGATATGATATTGTCGCATAATCTCTCAATTAGTATGACTTTCATCATTCAACACCTCCCCTTAATCGAGACTTGACTAGACTCCTTTTTCTTTTGGAGTCCTTTGTTCGACACTTGAGGATTCTATTGGCATGACTCTAATACCATGTTAGACGAACACAACTCCCCATAATGATATAATATTATCCACCTTGAGCATAAGTTGTCGTGGCTTTGCTTTGGGGTTCGCCAAAATGCCTCATACCAATGGAGGTAGTATTTATTGATTATAAACCTATGATCATTCCCAAAGTTAGCCGACGTGGGACTTCCATAATTATTCCCTAAATTAGCCGATGTAGGACTTTTATCATCCAACAGTTTGCGTATCATGTGTTTTGTTCTCCTCTTCAACCAACGTACGAACTCAAGAATATTATTAAAAATATGATAATAAAATAGGCAATAAATTGGAGGGTTGGAGGGTTTGTGTAAACCTCTTAACTGGCACTCTGCCACCGTACCTGCCCTCCGTACTCTTCATTCATTGATATCACTATTCACATGACCCTTTCTACATTCCCTGGACCCTCTTTTCATTTTTATTTTTTTATTTTTATTTTTAAATAAAAGGTTTAATTATATATTTTTATTCTTATTTATTTAGTTTTAAAAAATAAAAAATTATATAGTATTTTTATTTATTTATTATTTTACGAAATTTCTAGGAAGTAGAGAAATAAGCAATTAAATAACCGTTACTGAGCAAGATCCACTTGCTTTTATGGCGGATAGCTGTTTCTGTTGCCCGGTCTACGTTGTGATGACGTAATTAAAGCGATTTATTATTTTTATTATTTAATTGCAAATAAAAATTTAATTGGGCTTTATGGTACTAGAAAGCCCAATCTTGACAAAGCGAAGCCCAATACGAAGATACTGTTCAAGATGGGCCTAAGCCCACGTTACGGCCCAAAGACAGCTGGCAGCTTTATTCGCCCTCGTAGCCGGAAAATGGACTAAGATTAAAAATTGTTCTCAAGCAGACCTTTCTGATTGGGCTATTTTTCACCATCCATCGAGAGCCAGAGGGCGAAGAACAAAACATGGCAACGCTTTACCAAGATGCCGAAGCTTGGAACGTAGTAAGCCGTTTCCGGAGGCTATCAAATGTCCAATCCATGGCGTCGGTAAGAAACTCCTTATTGTTGATTTCGGATTGAATTGCATGAGAGCCACGATTCATTGTAGAGACAGCTATGGAATTGTTTACGAGCATGAACTTAGGTGATTTCTCAGAAATCTGTTCAGGTGTAATCGTATTGTGTGCTTTGAATTTGTGGTGGTCGTTCGTATTGTTTTACTTTGTTAGTCGTAAGCTGCCGCTCTCGGAGGCGCTGTGGCTAACCATTTCGAGATTTGGAACTGTCTGTCTGATGATCTTCGCCTTGGTTCTGGCAGAGTACTGTTCTTGACTACGACGAAGATGATAATGCCACTTCGCCTACCATCTCTGTGATGGCAAGTTGTTGCGTGTGATTGATCATTTGCCTATCTATAATTTTTGTGATTTTTCCGTTTTGATGTTCGGCGGACAAATGTGAGGTCTACTTGCGGCAAGAATCTTCCCGCGAGAAAAATGCGAGTGGTGGATTCGGATTTTCGACCGAAGAACCTGGAATCTACACGGCCTGTTTCGCGGAAGATGGCGGCAACCGCGACGGAGAGGAGAGCAGCTCCCATGATTTAAATAGCCTCGGTATTCTCGTTTATATTAAAACTAATAATAATAAGAATAAAGAACAATAATAAGTCTAAAAATGGAAATTACATTTTGGAAAGCCATTTTTCTCAGCAGCTGGGGGATTCAAAATCGAAAGAATCCAATTCCAATTTCCAATCTCCGGCAACGCGAGATTCACCTGTAAGAATGATATCTATAGCCGCTATGATAGTCCCTCGACCTTCTTCTTCATAATTACTGCTCAAAGCGCAAACAGCCCGTCGGATTTTGACTCCTTCGGCTTCATCATCGCAAACTGATTCTTTACTTGAAGCCCGGATGCTGTTTGTGCGATGATCTCAAAGAAAAACTGCAAGCCGCCTATCTGATCGCCGGCTCCGATTCTCTCCACGATGTTGGTTTGCAGGCACTCACTTCACAGCCCCCTTTCATTGTATTTGTCGTTCCTTTACTGTTGTAAGCGCTTTAATTTGATATGTGATGTTTATTTTCAAGTAGGTGAGGGATATCACTACTAACCCAGAATGGGAGAGAGCTGACCAGTATGGGATTCCCGTGCTCGCGAAAGTGCTCTCCAATGGCTCGGAGGTTGGTTGTATTCATTCATTCTTGTGATTCTGATAAGTAAGAACATGTATTTTGGTTGTTTTAGCTTATTTGGAAGGAGTGTATCGATTTCAGATTTGCGGAGCTCTTCCTGGGGCTTCTAATCTAGAATTGTGCTTATGGATTTATAAAATGATCAAATGTTTGTGCACTGCTTGTTTCCGTCCCCTGCTTGTTTTTAAATCCTTGGCTGGTGTTGTACTGAAATTCTATTTTCCAGGCACTAGATTAGTAACCCCTTGTTCTTGCATTTAACGTTGGAGTTTGAGGTTCCAATGAGTTGGTCACCTCGTCTTCTGTCCTCATTTAAGTTATTGATGACTATAATTATGAATCCTGTTGGGTCTGTGATTAATCCAACAAGGAAGGCTTTTATCAATGTACTGATAACTGTGTTCCATCTGCTTGATTCAAGTACTTTCGTCCTATTTTTTGTAATTTGTTTATTGACTGTTATAAGTATTTTGTTTCCTTGGTTTGTCTCTTCCTATTCTTTCTTGCCATAGCATACAGTATAATGTGGAAATAAGCCAGTAATAGAGTGTCTAAAGTCATATTAAGTGAAGGAAGATCAAAAAAAAAATAATAAAAATAAAAAGGAAATAGAAAACCTTGCAATCTAGGATTCTGAACCACTGAATAGTTCATTTCTTCAATTAAGATTTGATATGCTATGTATCCTGACCTTATCTACATAGAAGGCTTCCTCTAAAAATACGTTTCTTTGGTGTCTGAAACTGAGACAGTCCGCGTTGGTTGTCTTACTGCATTTTAGGAATCAGTATGGGATACAATAGCGTTTAAATCTTAATATACTTGTCCTGTTTTATCAAAGAAACCTACTGATTCAATATGACATGCAACAAAAGAAGTCTTCTGGGGATGGCTTTCAGCTCACTTGGATCTATCCATAATAACATCCCTGATAAACATTTATTGAATGCCAGTGAATCAAAAGGGCTTTACCGATGATGGCTTGTTGAAAGGATGATAACGTTTAAATGAACTCGATAGATTTGCACGTTTTTGTAGATCTTATGAATATTCTAAATTACCTGACATCTTGAACTAAGGGATTGGGTTGTTAATATTAATACTATATTGTTAAACATGGAGAGGCCTATTCCAATTGAAACTCCTGTGTGGAAAAGATAGACCTGAAGCAGAATCCTCTTATACTATCAAGGTTGCACATGGTTACTTCTACTTCCATTTCCCGTGCTTAAATATTCTGTACTAGACCTACACCTTCCTGGAACTCTTTGTATGAACGAATGGGATATGGGTTTCTTTCTTAGAGAGGAAAATATGAAACAAATAAGCTATTGGGAGGGTTTTACTGTGAACTGTCAAAATCAAAATGACGAACAAGGTGGCTATATGGCAAAGAAAAACACAATTAATATGAAGATGCAAGTAACATAGAGATCCATACATTCTAAATATTCTCTCATATTAGTTTCATCACTCTGTTAGTAGCAAGTTAGCATTTGGAAAGCTCTAAGTAGTGAATTTATCTCTCTCCTTAATCACCCCTCAACCTACGGAGGAGTGTGGGTGAAATTGAGTTTGTCGCCTAAGTGGCATCTATAAAGAAAATAAAGCAAAGATAATTTGACACAAACTGTTGAACTATTCTTTTTTGTTTTTGCTGGGATGCGAAATCTTAAAAACCCTCCTTTCGAGCATGGGGCGTACCCGACTGAGGAGGTGCATTACCCATGTTCAATTATTCTCGTACAACTCTTTTCTAGTTTGACTGAGAGGAAATTGTTGCAAAATAGGTGTCACTTAGAGGTTTTGCCTTTTGATTGAAAAGAATAAGAGGAAAGGGCTATTATCACAAAAATCAGTTACCAAAGAAGATGAGAGATCTCCCTATAAATCAAGTAACTTACAAATATGCATCTCGATTGGCATGAATCAAAGGAAAGGCTATAATCACAAAGGCTATAACTCTGCAATTTTTGAAAGTATTTCAGCAGTCCATTTACACTATGCCATCATGAGGATACTTCAATGGTTAAGACATTTCTACTTCCTTGAAGAAGTTATAGGTTCAAATCTCCACCTCCAGCTGCGTTGTAATATCGCCAATACAGTTATTAAAAGTGGGAAATATTAGTGTACTTATTTAAAGAACACTATCACTTTTTAAGACCTTTTAAGTTCAAAATTCTTCAAGCCAGATGGAGTATGCCTTTTGTTTTTCCTGCCGAGGTAGCTTGATATGGGGTGTTGGTACATTTATAACCTTATTCTTTCTTCTCCCAAATTGTATGACGAATATCTCACTTACTTTACTATGTTCACTTTATCTTTCCTTTTCCTTTTACTAAGGGGGGAGTTGAAAAGTAGTTTTTATTTTACTTTATTTACAGTAATAATTTTTCATCTGATATTTTTTTATAATATACTGACTTGGATAGTTATTGTTTATTCTGATACTTGTTCCTGGTCAGATTTTGAGAAAATAAATTAAACAATCTTGCAATCCCAGAAAATAAATAACTATGCAGTGTGGTTCTTGAAATTATATATTCTATAATTGAATTTGACTACTGCACGTTCTTGTGGGATATTTTTGATTATAAGATGTTGTATCTGGACAAATGTTCATTTTTTCTTTTAGTTTTTGTGTATTCCTGCAGACTTACATATGCCGTGCTTCTGTTTACTTAGGTTCAATGTCTTCATCTTTTTCTGCCTTCTTTTGGACTCTCTTTATATGATGCCTTACACGATTTGAGTTTGTGTTGATAGTTTAGTTTAATTTTCTTTCTCCATCTTAACGTCATTCCAAACTTTATGAACATTTTCCATCATTAAGATTATTCAGTGGATACATTGTCTTTTCTTGAAGTTCCTGTAAAATTTGTTTCAATTACTTTATGGATGTTATGTAGCCTGAAAATTTTCATAGTTAAGACAACCTACCTACTTAAAGTAATCATGTGATTAGCTTCACACATGCTTATCTACAAAAGCTTCTCTTTTAAATGATAGCATTCGAGATTACCATTCCTTTGATGTTTGACCTCTAACCCTCAAAAGTAGTTAGATTTCTTGTACTTGCTAATATCCCACGTGTGATAGCTGCAGATTTATAGATCTAGGTCATCTGTTTTTCTGTAATTTACTAAACCAGTCGCGTATCGTGTATTTCTAGTATCTCGTAAGAGATAGCAGCAGAGTTAGAAATCTAGGTCAGGTGTATTAATTGTACTATACACCTTTATGTATGTTGTGTTATACACTGGTTTTATTATTTAATAGAGCTCAGGATAAACAAATGTTTATATTTTATATGTAGAAAACTGTTCTCCTTTTTACTAGATACCGAGTAATATTCTCAATTATTCCATTTGGGTTACTTGGCATTAGAGATATCCAGATGTATGTAGAGTTTATCTATCTTTATTTGCTTTTTTTTTTCTTTTTGTCTTCCATTTCTATCTCAAGTAGTCCTTTTCAGATATACTTAGTTACGCAGACGGCAAGTTAGCTTATTGATCTGGTTTCTATGATTTTTGTTCATTGCTCTCTTATATTTTGGGGTCAGGAGATTTCCTTATGTTGTGTACTGTTTCCTGATGTCATGAACTAATATGCACTAGAAACACAAAAGCAATTGCAGACAATTGCTGATCCTGACTCATTGCTCACTGATGGATGTGGATTCCATTTTTTGTATTATTGTTCATCTTTTGGCCCAATTTTCATTCAAGGAAGCTTGCTTTCAATTGATGGTACTCTCTTTAACACCAGTGCGACGTGTCAATTGAAGAAAATTGATGCAATATTTGTGTTCGAAAGTTCTTCTTAGACTCTGGAGATATACTGTCCTTTCATCTTTCCTTTTCCTCTCTTTTGGGTGCTTTTGCTTGGCTGAACATTTTTTAGTAATGCTACACACATTGCTTCCCTTTTTCATGTGCAATTCAATTATTCTTGAATCTGAAATTCATAGAGAAACTTTATACACTTGTTATTAAAATTCTGATCTCCACAGGCTGTAATGTAATAGAAAAAAAAGAGTTAAATAAATACTTTATTCCATCAACTTGAGATTAAAAAAAAAAAAAACAAGGACCATTGATGCATCGTGTGGCTTCTTTTCTTCACCAAAAGAAATTTATGTCGCTTTCACTTTCTAATATACCATGTTTGACCTGTTTCTCTTTGCATGAAATTATTGACCATCATTATCATAATGTGTTCAAATACGCCATCGATTCCCACTCTTTCTTTCTTTCTTTCATTTATTTTTCTTTTAGTGAAAGTGAAAAGTCGTCCATTTATGCTTCAGAAAGGGTTTGCAAAAGAAGGTAGAAGGCCGTGGAGGGGAAAAAGGGCAGAAAAGTAGAGATTTTGACCTGGTCAAAAGTTGCAAACATGAACAAACACAACATTCATTTGAAGGTTTTGTAGGTTTCTTATCTCCACATGATTACCAGAGTTCCAAACTTGTAAGTTAACTCAATCTCTTCTGGGTTCATTGCAAAAACCTCTCTTTTTGTTATAATTGATCTGTTCTTATATTGTGACAGCTCAAAAAAGAAAAGGCCATGATAGTTCTGTTCATGAAGGGGAGGATCATTCATTTACCCGACTTCCCCGGCCGACCACGCCATCCGTTTTGGTAAACCTCAAATTTAACTGTTAGATTCTGTTTGTTCTTTATGATTGCTTGATTGATGATTCTGAATCTCCCAATGGCAAATGAATCTCCTGTACTCTTTTTGAAATCTGATTCAAGATTTACCTTGCCACACTCAAGCTAGGCTGTTTTGCTTTCCTCAATTGCTCCTCTGACTGGCTTTACCGTGTCAATCAATCACCAAACACTTGCTGCCAAAACAAAGGCGCTTTTTGCTTTCTTTCTTTTGGGTGTATTGCAATGACAAGGTTTGGTTTGATTTCTTTGGCTAGTAGATATTATCCTCAAGGTTTTTAAAATGCGTCGGTTAGGGGAGGTTTCCATACCTTTATAAAGAATGCTTTGTTCTCCTCTTCAATTGTTGTGTGATCTCACAATCGACCTACTTAAAGAGCCCAGCATCCTCACTCGCACTCGTTCCTCTCTCAAATCGATGTGAGATCTCACAATCCACCTCACTTTAAGGTCCAATGTCCTTGCTGACACTCGTTCCTCTCTCCAATCGATGTGGGATCTCACATCTTTGATCCCTACCCCAAACAAACTCCAATTCTTTTTCCATTTCCTTTTGAGAAAAGGATGAACAAACTTTATATGAATGGGGTCTCTTGCTTTGGAGTTGTTATTTCTTGTTTTACACAATCAAAGTGCCCAATAATTAGATTAGATTCCTTTAGTAGCACTTGGGATTTGTAATTTAATGGCAAACTTATTTTCATACAACTTTTAATAACTCTCACTTTATAACAATTTCTTTCTTTCTTGATCATGTAGTGTATGTATATCTTGTTTGCCAGATCCTTCTTCAAGCTTTTCCCTTTTTATTTTCAATTTTTTTTAGGGTTTTTGGTGTGTTCTTACAAAGACATCTACTTAAATTATTCATTCATGCATGACAACTGGGTCAATTTATGAATGATTTAAAGTTAGTGAATCATCTTGTTGGAATTTGGAAGTGTGAGGGGGCATTTTGAAATTGTACTTTTTTTAGGGTGGAATTGTACTTAAATAATAATCTTCTGATTTTCAAGACATGTCTCCTAGGAGAATCTCTAGATTTCTATGATTATTATTATTATTATTATTTTAACCATGCTTTTCTTTGATCTAGGGAATAAATGTGTAATTTAACTTAAAAATAAATTATTTGGCAAAATTTTAATTTTCTTCGAACTATAGAGGTCAAATATGTAATTTAACTTGAAAAAGTAAACTATTTACCGAGTCGGTGATTGGAACAATAATTAAGTCGATCGATTGATTGGTATGAATATTTTTATTAAAATTAGGTAACAGTTGTATAATTACTTTATATTTATATATATAATATGTGCAAATCTTTTGGAAATTGACTCTATAATTCAAACTTTTTAATTCACTCTTTTGTCTTTATGTATTTTTGTATATTAAACTTTAAAATAATGTTTGATAATTATTTGGAAAGCTTCTAAACACGTTTTATTCTTATGAATTGTTATATACTTTTTAATAAATACTTTTAAAATTCAAATAAACTTTTGAAAACTAAAAAGTCCTTTAAAAAGTAATGTTTATTTTTAAAATTTAACCAATAATACTGAGAAGTTGTGAGGAAAAGCTTAATTTTGAAAAATTATTTTTAAAAATTAAGTAAATAATTTATTTTAAAGCTTAAGAAAGTGCTTTCTAGAAATTGTTTTTCTCCGGTAAATAATTTACTTACTAATACACAAATTATTAATTTAATAATTTACCAAAATTCATTGATTTCAACCGTGAATATCTAGCCTTTTCTAAAATTTTATTAATTTATTTCATATTGTACATATATATAATTCTATTTATAATAAATATTAATTATATGGTTAAAACGACATCTCTTTACTACGACAATTTTAAAGTTTTAAGGTAAAGATTGATATGATATGACAAGTTTATTTGATTTTCTCCTATTTTTAATAAAAATATACTCGAAATATCTTAAAAAGTGGAAACTTTTCTTTATGGAATTTAATATGAATGTAAATGGGTTGTATTATTCCGTCCTATTTAATTATAGATTGAACCTCACCTACAGATCATTAGATGCATGAGCTTGTTTCAATTATTGTACTTTCCGTGGTTAAATATTAGTTCTTAAACATCTACTTGCTTATTAAGGTTTAAATTTCTTAGTTTAGTGTGTCAGGGTTAAAATATACGTATATATTAAACATGTTCTTAATAATGGATGAATCTTCAATTCGAGCATAGTTCAGTGAATAAAATATTATAGACAATGAATGTATTTTTTTAGGGTAATACCATGAGCTAGGTTTTAATTACTTCATTAAATTTTAATTTTTTTAAAGCCTTTTCAAAAATACCCTTGATATTAAAATAAATAAAAATAAATCTATATCGTCTGTTGATATAAAATACGATATCCGATGTGTAAAAGTTAGAAGACATCCACGACATTATTCAACACTATATATAAAATTAAGATTATTGTTACCATTTATGACCTTTAAATCTTCTACCTACTCAATGTTTACGAATAAATAAGAAAATATTTTATATAATTTTATGATATGACATGAAAAAAAAATGATACTTGATTTGATATAACTATATCCGACATATTAATCAACCAAGATTTGAATAATTTCTAGAATATTGTTTTTAAATATCCTTTATTTATTATTTTTATTTTTTAATCCTTTATTTTATTTTATTTATATTGCTTGTATAGATAATAAAGACTCACCCCACTTATTTTCTATAAAAAAAATCCAACCACAAATAATTTTTTTTTCAAATGATTTAGTGACGTGGCCTCCAATTAGCCGTCTATGTGGAAAAATATGCGCCACGTCGACATAATTTCAATCCTAAAATCAAACCACACATTTGTTTCACTTTTCCAAACCATAATTTATTGTGATTAATAACATTATATTTCTCCAAATTTTTATTATTAATTGTTAAATTATAACGATAAATAAAATGCGACTAAGAACTGGTCCAAGCGAAAATCATCAATCGAGAATTGTCTAGCTCAACTTTATGCAACGTGGCTCAATTTTTAAAAGAAGAACGATGTCTCGAGATCATTGAATTCGTTCGATCAAATTGATTTTGACTTCAATCATTAGATCAGTTGTCTCAATTTTCGTGAAAAGCCGTGTTCAAAATCAAGACGAATTCCTTTTTTTTTTTTTTTAATAAAATAAAGATTAAAAAAAAAGATAAAATCATTGGTAATAAATATCTTATTTATTTAGTTAATGGGTTTCAACCAAATTTTTTAATAATAATAATAAAAAAAGTCATTAATTATATATTTATAATAAATAAATAATCTCCCAACAAAATCTCTAACTACTCTTTAACCTGATTTGTTTTTATTTAATAAAATATATTAATCATTGAAATTAGTCAAATATAAACTAATAAAAATTTAATCTCTTAATAAAGTAACCATAAATATTCTAATATATATATATATATATATATATATATATATATATATATATTTTAACTATAATTGGAATGGCTTTTTTTTGGACGGAATTGCCCTCGGGCAATAATTTTGTTTATATTCGAGAGTGAATTTTGTATGACGAGGATTTCACCAACAAAAGTCGGCCACTAATTATCTAATTATTTCAAGTGTTTTTTTTAATTATTTGATTTTAAGTCCATTAATTAATTCTTCCATAATTAATATTTATTTCCGTTAATGATTGGTGATTCGGATGCTACAAAAATTTAATATTATTTAATTTGTTGCTGATGTCAATATTATCTTTTGCACTTAGGAATTTTTAATTTAATAAAATATTATAAGAATACATTAAAATAATCAAACATATTAAAATTTTAAATCTTATTTATATTTAAAAGTTAATTTAAATATGGTATATAAAGAATATAATACGGAAAAAAAATGAGGATAGGTACTAGGATATTCAAATGACCTGAGAACTCGACCAACCCAACTACTTAAATCAAACCATAAAAAATTGGGTTAAGTTAATTTTTTTTAGTATTCAAAAAATTTGTGTCGGTTTGTAGATTGACACTTTTTGGTCAGGTTAACGTGTCCAACCTGAAATTAGGGTTACAAATTAATTGAAGCGTATCCTACTTTTAAGATTATTATGAAAATTAAAAATATTTGACGTTTGTAACCGATGTTAGTGATGACTTATGAATGTTTGATATTTGAGATTTATGAGATTCTAGTTACGGAACATGTAAGTTAGGTAAATAAAATTTGTTAAATAACTAAAAAAACCAACAACCTGAGTTGGGTTTTTAACTGTTGCTCGGGTCATCAAACCAACGATTTAAAATTTTGGGTTGGTCCAAAAAAATTTCTCAACCCAACCCGTATACGCCCCTATTCTTTACACTTACTATACACAACGAGTTAGCATGACGTTTAAAACCATACAAAACGATTATAGTACATAATTAACGAAACACGATCGATCATCACTATCTACCTTCTAAAGAATAGCATTAAATTCCAAACATCACTTCCGGTTCGTTATCAAATATATTCGAGATTCATTAACTAAGCAAAACACGTTTAAGAATAAAAGGACACAAATATTCGATTTATTCAACCGAATCGGAATATTTTGTATAAATTATCGAATTATATACCTTCATCGCCTATTTGTATTGAATCTTTATAACAATAGTGCTGTCCACTCTTCAAACACATATGAACAATTAAATACCCAAAAAATAAAATAAATAAATAAATAAATAAATTCCACACAAACCAATTAATGGGTCATTTGCTAGAGAGCACTAACCCAACCCAGTTGATATCCTTTATTACATGAATCAATTTTCCACTTCACAAAATAAAATAATAATTATTTTTTTTCTTCATATAAATCCAAATATTAGCTCAGCTTTTTACATTCCCACTCAAAAAAAAAAAAAAAAAAAAAAAAAAAAAAAAAAAAAAAAAAAAAAAAAAAAAAAAAAAAAAAAAAAAAAA
>NW_019268521.1:2954774-2959342 GCF_002738365.1 Cucurbita moschata
AAAAAAAAAAAAAAAAAAGCCAATTTATTACGTTAGTGCTTTGCCTTTTTTTGAGCTATAAGAAGCCCTTAACCTTTCACCCTTTCTTCACCACCCTCATACCCTTCAATCTAGAGAGAGACAGACACAGACACAGAGACAGAGACAGCCATGGGTGCTGACACTGGCCTTGCTATGTTTTGTGGTCTCATTCATAAAATCAAACCCTACTTAGCTATGATCTCCTTGCAATTCGGCTACGCCGGGATGTACATCGTTACCATGCTGTGTTTCAAAAAGGGTATGAACCATTACGTTCTTGCTGTCTATCGACACGTCGTTGCCACCATTGTCATCGCTCCATTCGCTTTCGTCCTTGAAAGGTTCGAAAATGCTAGATTTTGAATCTGGGGTTACTGGTTATGGTTATGGTTACGGTTACGCTCTAACTCGGGTTTTTTTTGCTTTAGGAAAATAAGGCCGAAGATGACATTCCCGATTCTCGCTCGGATATTGGCGCTCGGCTTTCTCGAGTAATTATCACATGCATGGATTTATGTGTTTTTATTCGGAGGAATTAAGGTTTTTTTTATTAAATTATTTTTTTTTTTTTTTTTTTTTAATGAGAACAGGCCTGTGTTGGATCAAAATTTGTACTATGTGGGTCTGAAACTTACCTCAGCAACATTCACCTCTGTCACTATCAATATTCTTCCTGCTGTTACCTTCATTATGGCTCTCATTTTCAGGTGTTTTTCTTTTTTTACTGTTCATTTTCCTTAATTTTGAATTTTCTTGTCTATTTTCCGCATCCCATTTTTCCTTGTCGGTTGTGTTTAATTATTTACTGATCCATTACTGTTAATATTTTAGTAGGTTAAAATGGAATTACCTTAACGCTACATAAGTAACTAAAATTTTCACCTATTTATTTATTATATTATTTGTTTCCCTTGAACTAACAATTAATTAGTGTGAGATCTGTTCGAGAAGAGAACGAGTGCCAACGAGGATGCTGGGCTTCGAAGGAGGTGAATTGTGAGATCCCATGTTGGTTTGAGAGAAATGAAACGTTCTTTGTAAGAGTGTGGAAACCTCTCTCCAATCGATCCGTTTTAAAAATCTTGAGAGGAAGTCGGGAAATCTCTCTCCAACCAATCCGTTTTAAAAACCTTGAGAGAAAGTCGGGAAATCTCTCTCCGGCCGACCCGTTTTAAAAACCTTGATAGGAAGCCCAAAAGGGAAAGACTAGAGAGGACAATATCGGCTGTCGGTGGGGCTAGACATCTCTCTCCAGCTGACCAATTTTAAAAACCTTGAGAGAAACCCCAAAACGAAAAGATCAAAGAAGACAATATCTGTTGTCGGTGGACTTGGGCATTCCTCTCCAGCCCACCCGTTTTAAAAAATTTGAGAGAAAACCGAAAATGGAAAAACCAAAGAGAACAATATATGATGTCTGTGGGCTTAGACAGCTAAAAATAGCTAAAAATAAAATAAAATAAAGGTTTTAAAAACTACTATTTTAATATTAAATATTTTTATTTTTTAAATTTCATTTAACTATTTTTTTCAATAAACATAAAAAAAAAATGAAAATAATTTATTGAATTTTGTGAATCAGGCTAGAAAGAGTGAACTTCAAGAAGGTTCGTAGCATTGCAAAGGTGGTCGGAACATTGGTGACGATCGGCGGAGCAATGGTGATGACTCTATACAAAGGACCCATCGTCGACATCTTCCACGGCCAAGGACGCCATGCCGCCCACCAAAGCAGCGGCAGCGAATCCTCCGACCAGCACTGGGTCCTCGGCACTCTCATGCTCCTTGGCAGCATCGTCGGTTGGTCCGGCTTCTTCATCTTACAAGTAATTCTCGAAAGTTCTCTATTTATAATCACAAAAGATATGAAAAAAAATAATAATAAATGAATACAAGATATTTATCTCCCATAAAAAAAAAATATATATATATATATAATAATGTCTGACTCTGGCGACCCTGTTTTTAGTCGTTCACACTGAAGAAATACCCGGCAGAGCTGTCGTTGACCGCCTTGATATGTGTAGCCGGCACGGTGGAGGGCTCCATTGTTACCCTTATTATGGAGCGCGACATGAGCGTCTGGGTCATCGGCTGGGACTCTCGGCTTCTCGCCGCCGTTTACACCGTAAGCCAAAAATAAATAAATAAATAAATAAATAATTCTCCTTTTATTATTTAAATAATTAATTAAACAAATATAAATATATTTTTAGGGTGTGATATGCTCTGGACTTGCATATTACATACAAGGCGTGGTAATTCGTGAACGTGGCCCTGTTTTTGTTACCTCTTTTACCCCTCTCTGTATGATTATTACCGCCATCCTTGGCTCCATTGTTTTGGCCGAGCAAATTCACCTCGGAAGGTAACTTTTTTCTTACCTTCCCATAATTAATAATAATTTAGTTTTTTAAAATTAAATTCATAATTAATTTTTTAAATATTTAAATTTGCAGCATAATCGGAGCCATTTTCATAGTGATGGGACTATACTTAGTGGTATGGGGCAAAGCCAAGGACCATATAAACAAACCGACGAACCAAAAAAGCGGCGCCGCCACTGAATTACCGATCACCGCCGAGCCGGAAACCACCACCACCACTCTCTCCGCCGAGCGCTGCTCTTCCAAGGCTCCACCGGCGTGATCATTGTGAGAGCTGTCGAATCATGAAGAAATGAAAGAGGCGGCCCATTTTTATTTTGTCAACTTTTTGGTTTTTCGTTAAATTTTAATTTTCTCATCGGCATCTTAATATATATAAATGTTGGGGTGTTTTTCGTCTTTTTCTTTCTTTTTTTTTTTTGGTGGGTTTAAAATTTAAATATATATATATTTATAAATGTTCGAGTTTTGGCTCGTGTTCTCTCTTTGTAATATGTAGAAACTATGGGGCTTCGAGTTTATTACGATGATGTTTATAAAGATCGTATAATTCTACATATATTTTGTTGCGTTTTCTTCTGATTTTAAATAAAGAAATTACGTTATTAATTTAATAAAATTGGTCGTCTGTATTTTCAATCCACGAGACACTGTGACTAAGTCGAGCAAACAGTTTGTAGGAGCTTACTACTCTTTATATATTTTTGTTCAGTTATAGAGACGTTGTCGGCAGGTTTTTATCATGTGGGAGAAGTAAAAAGCTCGTAGGGACCAGTTCACCACTCTCTATCTTTCCATTTAACCTATGGAAAGACCGACACCTGGTTTATCATATATGGTAAGCAAAAAGCTTGTTTGGGCTCACTGATCTCCGTCTTTTCATTCAATTTCTGGAGACTATTGTTGTTGGGTCAATCATGCATGTGGAGATCAAGCAAAAAGTTTACGGGGGCTCACTACTCTATCTTTTCTTTATGTATTTCCGTCGTTTAGTTATAAATCAAAATTTTTAGATCCAGCTGGAATATAAGCAGCTTCACGTGAGTATACTGTTATTATCGATTCCGGGAAATACTCAGTAATCGTCGTTTGAAAAAAAACAAAAGATAAAAGGAAAAGAGAATGAATCCTATAACAATTTCAAAGGTGGACATGATGAGATTCTAAAATAAAGGAGATTGAACGTGGAAATGAAAGAACATTCACCATGGCTTTATTAAAAAGAACTTTCACGTCGAGATAGGGATTAAAGAAACTTGCAGATGACCCGAACAAAGACTCGTTTCGAGAATCTTTTAGGGTTAGCCTCCGACTTTCGAGTAAATTTCAATTGTACCCTCAAAATTTAAAGGATTTTCAGTTTTTATTTTTTATTCAGAAGGTCGTGGTAATATAAGTAGTGTGTTACCTACGTAGGGAGAAGACCGGTTGACTTTTAACGGCAAATGCGGTTATTGTCTGTCGTTAGACTATGGTTGGTTAAGGAAAAAACATGTTGGCATACCATTTACGGACATGGTAAAAGAGTCTATAGAATGCTGTGTCTTGATCGCAAAGGTAACTAGCATAGCCGATGCGATGAACAGTGAGATGACGTAACTTTAAGAGAGAGGGGCGGGGTCTAAACAACTATACTGCTACTATACCACGAAAATTCCACGAGTGTATTAGTTGATTGACTGGACTGAGACTTTGATATCAATCACTTTGGTAAGAAAAAGAAAATAGCTTAAATCATAAGAGAATCAAGATTCCTAGAAGGTTCGGTTCACCAAGTTCTACCATAGCAGTGTCCAATCATACTCAAAATCTGAGTTTAATCATGGCTCATAAGGAACGCTAGCTATATATGCTCAGTGTTAGACGAACACGACTCTCCACAATGGTATGATATTGTTCACTTTGAGCATAAGCTCTCATCGCTTTGCTTTGGGTTTCTCCAAAAGGCCTCATACCAATGGAGAGTGTATTCTTATATTATAAACCTATAACCATTCCCTAAATTAACCAATGTGGGACACTTTCATCCAACACTCAGCACATGCAAGTCAAACGTCTTTTAAAGGGATGTGAATAGTTGATAACAAAGTGGCGAACGGTCCGTGGTCAATAACTAGCTAGGTTTCTTTTTTTTTTTTTTTTTTTTTTTTTTTTTTTTTT